>NW_026963335.1:0-300000 GCF_036588685.1 Mytilus trossulus
ACGAACGGACAGAAAGACAGACGGACGAACAAACAGACGGACGAACGGACGCACAGACCAGAAAATAAATGCCCCTCTACTATCGTAGGTGGGGCATAAAAATCCATAATATCTTCATTCTTCTTTTAAAATTAAGAGCATGAACGTTTTTTTCCTATGAATATTACTGACACGCATTTGATTTTCTAGGAAAATTAGTCCGGAGACGTAATTTTAACAAGGATATAAATATGCAACTCTTAAAACAACATTAAAATATATCATATAAATTTCCCTTGCACATGTAATTGAATTTATTTTTAAGAATTATTTACTGAAGTCAAACGGAGCTTAAGGGAGCTACAATTTGATTTTTATGAAGGGGGTGGGGGCTAGGATGAAATTTGAAAAAAATAGGCAGGACAAGAGTTTTGAGTAAAAAAACCCAGGATGAGACACTTGCAAAAAAAAAGTCAGGACGACAATTTAGGTAAAAAAAGTCAGAATAAACTAAAAAAAAGCGCAGGACCGAACAGAGTGAAAAATAAAAAGGCAGGACAGAGATAACAGATAAAAAAATGCAGGACACAATTTTTCATCCTAGCCCACCTCCCCCCCCCCCCCCCCCCCCCCCCCCCCACATCCCTCCCCATAAAAATCAAATGGTAGTTCCCTAAGTCTTTGATTGTGTACAATAAACAGAAAATTTCACTGATAACATAATGTTTAAAGCGTACTAGAATGAACTCTTCTATAGTATTCAACATGATTATGAATGGAAAACATTGTGTATTTAAAATTACATGCATGCCATACACAACATTAAAAAAAATATTCTAAGCTCCTCCCTTCCTCTGTAAAATTGGCGATATGGATAAGCTCTTCCCACAATCTGCAATATTGACATTTGTTAAGTCCTTCCCTATCATATTCTTTATTATGACAGACACTTTTACTAGCCCTTGTATGTGAATGCATTTGCAAAATAAAATTGAAGATAGTGCAAATGCTACAATTTGTTGCTTTTGCTATAATTTACTTTTGACCCTATTGATACGCGAGAGTATAGCAAATGCTACATTTAAAACAAAAATAGCATTTGCAGTTTTAATTTTCGCATTTGGAGTTACAACTGTCGCATTTGCAGTTACAATTGAAGCATTTGCAGTTACAATTTGTCGCATTTGCACTTACAATTACCGCATTTGCACTTACAATTACCGCATTTGCACTTACAATTACCGCATTTGCTATATCTATTATAGCATTTGCGGTATTTAATATAGCATTTGCAACAAAATATACTTTTGACCCTAATGATACGCCATAATTTATGCTACATTCAAGTTAATGGGTCACATCAATTATTTTTTATCAAAAACAAATGTTCTATATATTTGTATCTTCAGTGCAATGTTTTTCTTCATTTCGAGAGGTACACATTTTCTCTAGCTTCCTCAAACATCTTCACATATCTATTAAAGGGGCACTCGCTACGCCGGAAATATATAAAAAAAAAATATAAAAATAAAATGGGATTTGTTTTTGTTCAATCATTAATGAAAGTGAAAAGTTAAATAATAAATCGCATTTAGCAACAAGTATGGTTCAGTTTTGACCAAATAAGCTAAGAAACATTAAAGATTAAGTATACACTTGCAAGTGAATAATTCGACCTCATTGAATCCGTATTCATGTGAACCTCAACTTAACCCCTTGGCTAGAGATGGATAACGCATCAATCGTGCTTGGTCAGTCTCAGAAAGGAAAAGAATGTCAACATTGAAAGTGAAACGAAGTCAGTAAATCATTTGATTGACTGATTCACTCGTAAAAAAATCGGTCTTATACAGGTAAACACGATGGTTATATATATTTTTAATCTATAATATTAAATTAAATACTAGTAGATCTTATTCTAGAACAATCCAATTGCACGATTTCTCTTTTAGGAGGCGCGCAGGTACACAAATTTCAGAAAAAAATTAAACATTTGGGTTTTTTTTTCCATTACAAATCTTATTTATTACACTATTAATTATAATTTTATGATGTGGTACAAAAATCAACCAAAAAAAAATCGATTCGGTTTGGTCCCAGATTACTTCTTTTTTTATTTCGATATTACCTCTATTTCTCCTATTAGTTCAACAGAAAAAAGGACATTAACAAAAATGTATGATTATTTCGGAGGCAGATTGTAAGCTGAAATGAACAGTGACCCCATTGTTTTATTTCATTTTCCTATTAAGTATATGATAAAGTTCATTTAAAAAAAAAATAAAGAAAAATCCTATTTAAAAAGTTATAAGAGTTATACCCGCGAGCCCCCTAAATCTATAATTTTATATCTATTTATATGCCTTATATGGTCATCGGAGGTTTTACAAGGTCAACTCGATATTTAATAAGACCACGCAAGGATTTGTATATATGAAGTGATAGTATAGTATACAAATCATTGGACGATTCGACGTCTAGACTTACGAAACGAAGCTGCATATTGTCGATCATTTGCTCTATAAATTGTTTATTTTAAACGTTTTAAAATCTAAATAGATGTTTAACATTGCTATGAATCAAATATGAGAAATTGAGTCAAATCGGTGAATATGAATTTGACAGCTAGTGCCCCTTTAAACATTGACAACTTTTTAAAACTAAATGTAAAAAAAATCAAAAACAGTAAAGACAGTAGGGGTAAGTGCATGGGCAAGATTGTCGATCGCACTTCATGGATAGAAATAGAGGTTCAATAAAATTGGTTTAAAACGTTATAGAACAATGGATATTCAACCAATGACGTAACGTTATTTTCACTTAGGGGAGGGGGGGGGGAAGGGGTTTAACTGTTATGCTGTTATGGGGTAATTTAATTCTTTGTTATCTGTTATTCTGAAAATATATTTACTGTTAGCTGTTATTGTCCTGTTCCATGTTAGCTGTTATGGGACTTTTATTTTTATTGTTATCTGTTATTGTGAGATTGTATTGGCTGTTAACTGTTATTGAAAATTGGAATGTTACCATTTTGGCAGCCAGACTTAAGTAAAAATTGAAGAAACTTGAACATTGTGATTTTGAAGGAGAGTTGTCTCATTGGCACTCATTCCACGTCTTTCATATTATCGCTATTGGGGTCTTTCCACTGACGATATGGAGGTCACATATTTGCAGTTCGATTTCAGTAACATACATCACATAAACATGCATATTTAAAAACAGTCGGGTCCAGGACCATTGTACTGTTACACCACTGTCTAAGGCAGCAACCATTTGATTTTCTGGGGGGTATAGTTTTTTTTTTCTGTGCAAATTTTTTTTTCACTTCGGCGAAGAACAATCTATTTTTTTTTGGGACAAACCGAAAACAATTTTTTTCTTTCAATTTTAGCATTACACATAGTGGCAGCTGAGGGTGGAATAAACAACTTTTTTTTTTCTCAGGGTCAAAAACAAATTATTTTATTCACCAAAACCTGGAAACAAAAACTTTTTTTCAAAAAAAAACACCATAGCCCCCCTCCCCCTCCCAGAAAATCAAATGGTTGCTGCCTAAGGTTAGGGATGGTTTGGCAATAACTAACATGTTTAAGTCCGATGGACTCTGAATGTGCCTGTCCCAAGTCAGGAGTCTGTAATTAAGTGGTTGTTATTTCACGGTTGTTAAGTTTTTCGTTCATTATTTTGTAGATAAATCAGGCTGTTGAATTTCTGATTTTGAATTGTTTTTAGTTTGTCCTTTCAAGACCTTTTATATCTGACTATACAGTATTGGTTTGCTCATAGTGGAAGGGGGAATGATGAGCAATAGTTGATAATTTCTGTGTCTTTTTGTCTCTTTTGGAGAGCTGTCTCATTGGCAATCATACCACATCTCCTTTTATATACTTATTTATAATATACAAAAATAGTATATATGTATCATTTGTTTAAGCATTCGAGTGAAATATTGCCTTTGGATATTACACAACATATTTTGCTTTTAGCGTTTACATTCAGAAGTGCTACTCCTCCTCTTTGTATTATTAACACGAGAGAGAGCCCTGACTATCAATTCTTTAAAACCTTTTGAACTGGTTCACATAGTGAAAAGTGAAGCTCAGAAACTGTTGCTGCAAATAAAGATGTGTCTTTAACAGCTTCAATTTAATTTCTTGACATAATATCCTTTAAATAAGTGAATATATATTATGTCTCTGTAAAGGCCTATTTGGATCAATTCAACCAGTTATATAATATAAGATATATACTATATTTACCGGACTGATTTTAAGATTTCATTTACTGTTATCTGTTATTGCCCCTTTTTAATTCTTTGTTATCTGTTTTAAGCCAAATCGATTCACTGTTTTGCTGTTATTGAGACCCCCTTGCCCCCCCCTCTTAGGGGTACGACAATGAAATTACCCATGATGCTTTAGATTCTGAAACGGCTAATTGTGTAACTGTTTTCAATACAGATAGACAGAGAACAAATCTCTGCCAAATTCTTTTGACTATACATGTATCAATTTGTGCCCATAACATTAATTTATTCCTTTATTCTAGAAGAATTTATAAAGACAAATTTCTAGTGGAAAAAGCTACTTGTAATTAGGGTTCGAGCCTTGCTGATTGTTTCATTTATAGCTAAAACTATTTGTATCAATATGCACATTGGAAGTTTCAGATCACGACTCTTTTCAATCTAATTTGAAAATATAGAACTCTGATTTCGTTATACTACATATTTTGTATACTTTTAAAATCATGTTATGTACATGTATATATACATTGAACATAGAAAGAAACATACATTTTGTAGACTAGTCTACGTATGCCAACAATATGTTATCATCGGTTGTCGATGGACTTTTGTATACCAAAAGAAGAAGAAGAAGAGAACCAATTTGAATTGTATGCAGGTCGATATCTAACTTTCTTTGGCTCATCAAAGTTATGGACATAGTAAAATGACAGATTTATATTTCAATAAGATTGTTCTCGAACAAAGAAAGGAATTCGTCATCATCACAATTGTTGGGTATGATGTATAATAATGTGAACATGTGGTTCTGACAAGTACTTTATGCCAAATTTCCTGTTTCGACTTGCATGTTATATATATGCCACTAACCGTACACTAATTATCCACAAGGGATGTGAATATTTCCCAGAAAAACTATTGAGTATCAAAGTTTCAAATAAATTTCGGGATTTATTTTCTTTCTTGGTATTCAATAACAGAAAGAATAATCTGCTTGTCCGCTTTTGGGGTATTCTTGCTAGTTAAAACAGACTTATTACATATTTGTTTTTCGAGCGTTCATTTTTTTTTAATTTATAAATAAGGCCGTTAGTTTTCTCTTTTGAATTGTTTTACGTTGTCTTATCGGGGCCTTTTTATGTAGCTGACTATGCGGTATGGGATTTGCTCACTGGTGAAGGCTGTACAGTGATCTAAAGTTGTTAATGTCTGTGTCATTTTGGTCTCTTGCGGACAGTTGTCTTATTGGCAATTATACCACATCTTTTTTTATATAGTATTCACTAACCATTCATCTATTCTTCTTTTGTTTTAAGTGAGGGGGAAATCATAGGACACACATTTGTTCTCGACTCTAATATAAAACGAGCTACTTGACCACCTAAAACCATAGGCGAATCTAGCCATTTCCCCAGTGTGGGAAATTTTTGGGTGGTTATATAGGGAATCTATGAAGCTTACTTTTTTTGTATCTGTAGTTGGCGCTCTGTTAGAAACATTGATTTTCAAAAGTTAACTTGAAGAGAGGTTGAATGCTCACAAACATATCAAACCATGCCAAACAATTTGCTTGCATATTGCAAGTCTGTATAGATGCTTGCTGTTTAATTGTTACATCTGTTTTCCGTTTTGTCATTGATGATCAACTCTCCCCCTTTATGTTTTACAGTTTGTTACTGATGTTTGCACATTGCTAAACGCCGCCGTTCATTGAGTCCTGTAATTTTAGTTACTATAAATGATAGTATATTGACATGTCATCCAACATTAGGAAAGAAGTCAAGCAGGCTGTGCTTATATGATTTCAAATTATGCCTTCATCGGTCAAGCTATGTTATTTTCACGTACTATATAAAGATTTGTTTTGATTCCTATACTTAATTAGATGGGTCTTGAATAAACTCATCATAGATACCAGGATTAAAATTTTATATTTACGCATGCAGACGCGCGTTTCGTCTACAAAAGACTCATCGGTGACGCTCGAATAAAAAAATGTTTAAAAGGCCCAAAAAAGTACGAAGTTGAAGAGCATTCAAATTGAGGACCAAAAATTCCTAAAAGTTTTGCCAAATACATATAAGGTAATCTCTTCCTGAGGTAGAAAAGCCTTAGTTTTTCTTTCTAAAAAAATCAGGTTTTGTTAGCGGTAAAAGTATATTTAACTATTTAAAATTTTTACAAGTAAATGTATCACTCCCAACATTTGAGTAGTCAGGCCCAAAATCCTGGAGGCGCACCTGTCAAGACAGTGGCATATATATGAGGGTAGTAATGCCCTTTATCGTCAGGCGTCAGACGGACAATTTCGGCTACCGTTAGCATCAAATTGATTAAAATTTTACCGTGATTTGTCAAAATATCATACCGTGATTCGTCAGAGGTCTAAAAAAAATAACGTGATTCGTCAAAATAATTCGATTGTTTTATCGTCTAATAGAACGTGCGCATTTGATCGTCATGCACCAAAAATTACCGTTATCGTCATTTCATTGATTTGGCAAGAAATTTTACCGTTATTCGTTATGAAGGTACCCCCATTACCACCCTCATATATATACTATTGACGTCACGGACCTGGACTTCATGAGGACTGTTTTTTTTCTTTTGTTTAACTTAAGTGCATGTAATTGAGAATGAAAATGAGGAATGTGTCTTTATTTATTTTTGTTTTGCAAGGAGAGTTAGGACAGATAATATTTTAAAAGAGATACAAAAGACACCAAAAAAAAAACCACCAATCAAGCTCAAAGGTCGAAAAAAAATCGAAACATATGGGCAAAGATACAACAACCCGACCGAAGAGCAGAAAACTCAATACATCCTGAGTGATTTTTTTTTGTTTGGTTCCATTTCACCGTATATATATCTTTTTTCCCCCTTTATTCTCGTAAACCAAAGTACAATGGTATGCATTTCCCTATTCACGGTTCATTAAGCCGCTATCCATTTATTGGTTAATATATTTGGCGGGTAAATTTGTCGAGGCCGGAAGTCATGATCTAGCTCTGGGAACTGCGAAAAAAATCTAAAACACCTATTTACGATTTAATAACTTCACTTTGTGGTTGGAAATTTATTATATTATCAGTCAGGTAAGTCTTATTCTTTCGCTAATGACACAAAATGGCCATATCACTGTGTAATTTAATGTTAACCGATATTATGAATGTTTACAGCTTGACGATCCTTGATTGACGAGAGCGAGTAAATATTCATATATATATAATTATGATATACACCTCCTGTTTATGACTAGGTTATGTCTTATTGTTATCAGTCCTGATATTCATCTCAAGTCATAACTCCTGTCGATGAAAGTTAAATGATCAAATATGCGAAAATTAAAGAAGCCATATTTAAATGAGCTAATATGGGAATCGAGTAGACCGGTATATACATGTAAATGCTGATATTAAAATTTTAAATCTTGTTTAACAGGTGGAGGACAACCCATCAAATGGGGAACTGTTCCCCAAATGAGTAACTATCCTTCATTTGAGTAATCATTTGGAAGTGCTAAAAACTAAATTTTATTATTAAACTGAGTTTTTTTTTCTTAAAATGACACATTTATGAGATATGCTGCAAATTCTCCAAAAAGATGATTATCCCTATCTTGATTTACTTGAGAAAGTTGTTCCTTTTTCTATGAATTTGTGTAGTTTTTTCCAAAAAAAGAAAATTTAGTTTTTAGCAGTATGAACATGATGAAATGATTAGTCAAATGAGGGATTGTTATGTATTTGGGGAATATGACTTGAGGTGAATATCTGGACAAATAGTGTATGAAGAACAGTCCCTCATTTTAGGGATATCACTTATTTGGAAATTTTACAAAATTTCCTTCTAGATACTAGTTTTTGATCATAACAAGCGTCCGTCCAAGTTTGATAGTAATCAAGGCTAGGAAGAAAGTTAAAAAAAAAATAAAACTTTAAACACACAGTGCCAATGTACTTTTCTCTAATTTATGTGCCATTTTCACCTTTCCTGACCGGTGTGAGAAAAATATTTCTCCTCACTAGTGAAAAATCTGTTCTCTGCAAATGTTTGGTTGAAATCTAATTGTGACGTTGAATTTACTTGCTTTCTTCTGAATTTTCTTATTGCGATGTCACAAAAAAGGCGACAATGCCTGGTGACCTCACATCAAAAGTACACAGCTTTCCTCTTATCTTTTAAAAGGAAGGATAAAAATCAAAAGAGAAACAGATTCCACCACTATAACTCTTTTATAACGATATTCCTCCACTCTGAACAGTTAAATTTCAATTATTTAAAAAGCTCGACAAGACTCGCGCTTTAAATATTAAAACTTAACTGTCTTGAGTGGAGAAATATCATAATACACTTGTAACGGGGTATTTTCTGGTCAAATACAACGAAAACTAATCTAGGGTTCTGTTCTTTTAATACACAATATTTAAGACCCTAGCTACAACATATAATAACAAATAATAAATACATGCAGTCGCATGACAAGACAGTACATATAACATATGGGCAAAGGGAAATAACTACAATTCATACTTATTCCTTTGAATAACTATATACTGAAATAAGTCCTTAAAGCACACAAATCTAACTCTTTGGTTAACTTTCCAATAAAATACTCATATGTATCTCATAATAATTAATGATTATATATATGGACCATAATTTGCTATTGGGCTCCGTTTCCTATAACTATAGAAAAGTGATAAAATGTGAATTACTGTAAGAAAAGTTGTAACTACAATGTACATCTAAAGATGCCATTATTTTTATCAACATACAAGTGTATGCTGGTCCGAGACCACCATTGTCGTCCCTTGATTTTCGTTGTTCACAAATATAGTCCCTAGTGTTGACAGTGGGTTACTTGCCATTAATTTTTATACCCCTTCCAAATTTATTTCTCCATGTTCAATGCCTCAAATTGCAAGAAGGGGGATGAAATTACACTGTAAAAAAATTTGGGTCCAGAATTTTAAAGGAAAGTAGTGATTTGGTCCAGCTGAAAAAGGTTGAAAATGAGCACTTCGGAAGCTGTCAAAAGATTTCAAGACGCCCTAAACATATAATTGTCCATATTTTGAGTTAGAGGCGATGAAGTTTTCTATAAATTTGATATAATTTGTCCCAAAAGTAGTACAACACACTGTAAAAGTTTCTTTGAGAAAGCGCAGGTGGGATTTTTTTTATTTCCATTTATGTTCTAAAAGAAATGCACTACGAAATAATTGTGTTCTCGGACCTAAGAGGTGAAATCTGTAAATATAGAATTTGTACTCTGGCAACTTCCCTAAATGATTTGATGATGTCAACTTGTCAAATAGCATGAAACTAAAGGATTTAAACTTTTATTTTATAGAAATTCTGCAAAAACAACCAATTTTGGCATTTTATGGTCAAAATAGGCATTTTATAACTTTTTCAATATTGATGCATAAATGGCATCCTGACTTTCTATCTGACAGGTTTTTATGTGTCAATATTTGTGTTTCTATGCCTTTATCTGCTTCTTTTACTTATTTATGAACTCTGAATCTACAGAAAAGAAGTTTATCTCAGATAAAATTTGCAAAATGTGTTGTATAAATGACCCTTGTCTAACGCCTTGTTTGGATGAAGTCAATAGTGGGGAGCTTGGTATATAAAATCTGATGTCCATATTAGAGACCTCACTAAATTTGTATCAAATGCACTTTACAATGTCTATTGTACCTGTTCCATTTCACATAATATATTTGTTTTCTTCTGTAGGATAGCAAGTGGTTTAAATATAAGCCTGTTGAGAATAAATTGCATGCAAGTTTTTCCCTAAAAAGGCAAAATTCTTTGATTCAGCCCATACTGCTTGTAAGAAAAGTTAATTGCAAGAGTCTTTTTGTGCTCAGATTTGTTGTATCATGTCACATGAGTATAGAAATGATAAAAAAGACACAAATTTTTATTTCTTATAGCCTCAATATGCATTTTTTAATGTAAATATGTGGCACGGCCTAAATTGATCCTAATTTTTTTCCAGTCTTACTTGGCCTAAGACCCTTTTAAACTAATATGATATGTTATTTGTAACTTTTCTTTCCATTTAAAGTACTTTAAATACATATGTAAGGATTATTTATAATCAAAAAGCTTCACAAATTTAAAATTGCTGGAAAATATTACATCTTCATGTAAGGCCCCCCTTCATTGAAAAACCTAAATTTGTAGGCGCAGGCTCATATAAATTTGACTTTTGAATAATTATGCCAAGTCTGATAAATCAAATGAGTACTCTATTGCTTTCAGTACATGATAAGTTATATATTAAGGCATTTAAAAAGTATTTTTTTGCAATATTTTAATTTTTAAAGCCCCAAATGTTGATAGTTGAAATTTTTCAATTTTAACGTCAAAATTTTACACGCAAAGATGAGTATAGAACTTAACCTAATGTCTATAATATACATCCTATTGTCATGAAACTTTGTAAGCAGTGTTATAATACATTAAGCTTTGTTCATACTTAGTTTTTTTAAGATTTGTCAACTCTTTCTACCCTATTAGGTCCGAGACCACCATTGTCGTCCCTTGATTTTCGTTGTTCACAAATATAGTCCCTAGTGTTGACAGTGGGTTACTTGCCATTAATTTTTATACCCCTTCCAAATTTATTTCTCCATGTTCAATGCCTCAAATTGCAAGAAGGGGGATGAAATTACACTGTAAAAAAATTTGGGTCCAGAATTTTAAAGGAAAGTAGTGATTTGGTCCAGCTGAAAAAGGTTGAAAATGAGCACTTCGGAAGCTGTCAAAAGATTTCAAGACGCCCTAAACATATAATTGTCCATATTTTGAGTTAGAGGCGATGAAGTTTTCTATAAATTTGATATAATTTGTCCCAAAAGTAGTACAACACACTGTAAAAGTTTCTTTGAGAAAGCGCAGGTGGGATTTTTTTTATTTCCATTTATGTTCTAAAAGAAATGCACTACGAAATAATTGTGTTCTCGGACCTGCTACTCTTCCCTAGAAAAAAATTTGAAATATACGAATTTCAAAGATTCTACAACCATATTTTTGTGTCGTTTCTCGCGTTACTTTTTGCTCCCGAAGAGCATAACGCTGACTGATTTATTGAGGTTTGAAAAATTAGTACAAAAATGGCTACAGAAGGATTCATAAACTTTAATTCATCCCTTTTATTTATTATGTCCATTGTTATTGAATATTGCGCACTTTGGATTCATTTTTGCTTGTAAACTTTCAAACTGATTATTCTTTATTCATAGAGAAGGGGATAAATGCTTTCTTTAATGTTTACTATAGTCACAAAGTTTTTAAAAGTTAATAGAAACATATAAAATAACAATTTTCTTCTCAAATATTATACGAAGTGTTTTATTGTAAAAAACAAACCTTTGCATAAGTTTTCAATTTATCTATTTCATAGTTAAGTGCCAGTCTTTGTAAGAATCAGGCAATTTAGGTAAAAATTAAAACATGATTAGAAAAAAACCACCGAGCTAATCATGCTATTTAATACTAACCATCGTCCTGAGTTAAAAAGTATTAGTCTTTCGTTTGAGTGTGTCTGGTAATAGGAAATAACTTCGTTAGAAAATTGGTTAGAATGAGAGCAAATTACAGAGTTATCTCCCCTTTTTCGTTAATTTCAAGAGAATTTCAACCAAATTGTATCTTCTATTACCAGAACAGAAAATGGAAATGAATGTTATTTTTGTGCATTACTACACATTATGAACTGAAATCAATGTCAAATTGAGTGGGTTTTTTTGGTCATGTTTACACCACTGCCTGATTCTTAGGCAGACTGGCACTTAAGCAAAACAATAGACCACTTTCCAGTTCATCCGTCACCGGCAAAAACTCGTCAATTATGCACGCCTTTATGACGTCATTTACCAGATAGAGGGGGTCGCCTGTATCCCTGCACTATTTACGTTCATCAAGCGTCTTAGTGATCGTCTTTGTGCAGGATAAACTAAAAATAATGGTTGCTCTGTAGGTTCTTACTGACAATTCCCTAATGCCTGAGCAGTGTTGATTTTCAATTTTGAGAATTCAATTTGCCGAATAATTCGTACAATATAGAATTATAGTTTTCCAACCACTCGCTCAACATTGGAAGGGAAGTGACGACGCCCCTAAACACACAAATGACGGTGATAAAGGCGTGTATAATTGACGAGTTTTTTCCGGTGACGGATGAACTCAAAAGTGGTCTATTAGATATCAAGTCGACAACATGGCTATCTATCCAGTTGGATGAAAAAAATGCATGACCTCTGATTTTTTTTTAATTACCACAGACAGAGTACATATCAATCTAAGTTCAGTTATTTCCTTGTCTGCCCTTCCATTATGTGATTCAAGAAGAAAAAAATCAAAAAATTGGTAACAATTGTATCAAAAAGAGAAAATCGAGTCAACCTTCTTACGTTAGGGTGTGTTTGAGATGAATATTTTGTCTTGAAAACGTACAAAGCAAGAACATTTGATACATCATCTCGCTACAGGTTGACTTTATAACAAAACAATCACAGTACTAAAAGATGAAATATATGGGTCAAATTAAATACCTATGTAATAAATCACAAAATCGGAGTAGGTGTGTTCTAATAGCTATTTTTTAAAACTAAAAGTACTTGACGACAGTCTTTTAAGTTGAATGATAAAAAAGCATATCTGCGAAAAAATATATATATATTTTTGGCTTCCATTTCTACGATTGCGCTTTATATTTGTCATCCTGTGATGTTTCAAAATTTAGTGTCCTTAACCTCAAATATACTTTTTTTGAACGCCCAATAAAATTAAAGTATGATGAATTCAAGCTGAAGCCCCGCCTATCTTAATTGCCATGCTTGAGCAAACATTGATACAAACAAAGCAATCAAGCCAAACAAAGATTTGTCTTGCTAGCATTAATGTAAAAGCTGTAATATGACTGTGTTTTTATAAAATGATTTAATCTTTTACTCTTTCATACTCCAAATATTTTTCCATTCAATTAATTTGATGAATTGTTTATATCTTTTGATGTTCATGTTTGCAGACAAGTACTTCAACAATGAGAAAAGATTTAAAAATAATTAAGGACAGAAAAAGCAGCAGAAAGTGAAAGACTTGAAGAAATATAGGGAATGTAAGTATGATTAAATGATTTTGCTGCTTGTGGCGTTTCCTTGAAGTAGCCCGTTTCCTCCAAATGAGATGACAGTTATGGATGTTGAGAAAAACAGGCATGAAAAAATAGAAGAATAAGAAAGGGAAATAGACAAATTCACTTGGTCTACAACAAAGGAGCACTTTAGTTTATTTTATTCCAATTCTACCAAGGAGGACAGAAGAAGCGGCTTAAGACTTGAAAGAAAAAAGTCAATGTAAGTAAACTGATTTAATAGAGATATGCTTGGTTGGCTTTTTCTATATATTACAGTTATGTTAGTGAAAATGGGTTTGGTTTGCAAAATGAGGACATATTTGCAGTGTTTTATTTAAAATTTAAAATCAATATAGTGCAATTACATTCAACTTTTTTTTCTTCAGTTTTTAGTATATTGAATGCATCTTGTTATATTGTAAAACAGCATTAACTTTTAATTAATTAAAACTGATTTAAACAGCTTGATCGAAAATCTCAAAAAAGTTATGCCACACACTTTATCAGAAAAATTTCATTTGATATATAGGAGTTTGACAACGACTATTTTTTATCATTGAGAAGCTTAATATTTCCTCAACTAAAGAATGTGATTAAAACGTTCAGCTGTTTTTTACAGAGTATATCTTCTTCGTGTTAGGAAGGCGTCAGACCACTAGTTACTCCCTCAAATTTAGAACATATGTAAAAGAAGGCCTACTCTTAACACAAAACAGTGCTTTTGATGTCATTGTTTACTTTTAAAATTTAACCAACAAATTTGCAGAAATGAAACTTTTGGTGAAAGAGAAATGTGTTTCGACCAATTCATGCAACTTGAGCCAAAATTCACTTGTCTATCAGTTTGCATTAAATTTCAGCATAAATGCGCTCCACATTATACTCATTTAAGATTTCCAGAAAACCAGACGTTATTTAAGGAGCACCTCTGTTTCTAAGGTCAGATGTACCACCTTAATAGTAGAATTTTGCAACAAAATATTTATCTTAATTTGAAAACAATTTGCCATTGACAATACAAATATCAAATGATCATTTCAAAAATACATTGTGCTTCAAGTGCAAAGTCTTTTCTAACAATTAACAATTAACATAGTTGTTTTCTGAACTAGTTCTGATTGGTCAGGTTTTATTGTGTTTCTTGCTTTTGTTCTATGGATAGTTCAGTGGTATCTTGTTTTTCAGGATATGGTGTGTGTTATTCAAAGGCATCTTTTTATGTAATTTTGAAATGATATACATTTGATATTTGATAGCAATTGAGATTGAAAAGACCAAATATTATAGTGCATTAAGGAGGTACCTAACACTACAGGGAGATAACTCTGTAAAATCAGCTAGTTGTTTTAACGATATTGTGTTGTTAGGGGAATGTTAAGCTTCTCAATGATCAAAATTAGTGTTTGTCAAACTGCTATATATACAGTCCGCCAAAAGTTAAGCACCATCCTATATTTAACATCAATGATATTTAACAACACCTTTAAATCTAAAAAAACTCAAAAGTTAACTAAAAAGTGTTATACTTTTGTTAAATTATGAATCATCAACAAAATTTAGGTCAAATTTTAAAACAGTCTTTTGTTTTATTGTTGTGCTTCATATACTTGTTGACAGACCAGTCCTTCAACAATAAGAAAATGTTTAAAAAAAATTGTGTATTAAAATGTTTTGATTTGTGTACATTAATCTGAATAATAATGACTTTCTTTTATTTCCAATTCTACCAAAGAGGACAGAAGATCGAAGAAACCCAAAGTGAAAGACTTGAAGAAATATAGGCAATGTAAGTAGGATAAAGTGACTTTGCTGTTTGTGGCGTTTCCTGGAAGTAGCTGGTTTATACCTCCAAATGGGACGACAGTCATGGATGTTGAGATGGCCTACGTCGCAGATTCGCGAGGACGGGCGGCTCGGATGTTCGCTAGCGACCTACGACAGCTACAGGCTTCCTGCCTATGCCTGTAGAAGGGGACTTTGAGATGTCATGCTGAAGTTTTCTGGAGATTATCTGGTTTCATTTTTGGGAAGCAGTCCACATGGAAAAATGATGCAGCCAAACTAAAGATACGTTCGATTGGTTCTTTCTAACCTCCCTGTTATTAAGAAGCAGGAAAAATTGAAGAATAAGAGAGGGAAAATGTCAAATTTGCTTGGTCTTCAACAAAGAAACCCTTTTGTTTTATTGCTGTGCTTCATATACAAGTTGACAGACCAGTCCTTCAACAATGAGAAAATGTTTAAAAAAAATTGTGTATTAAAATGTTTTGATTTGTGTACATTAATCTGAATAATAATGACTTTCTTTTATTTCCAATTCTACCAAAGAGGACAGAAGATCGAAGCAACCCAAAGTGAAAGACTTGAAGAAATATAGAAGAAATATAGGCAATGTAAGTAGGATTAAGTGATTTTGCTGTTTGTGGCGTTTCCTGGAAGCAGCTGGTTTATACCTCCAAATGGGACGACAGTCATGGATGTTGAGATGGCCTACGTCGCAGATTCACGAGGACGGGCGGCTCGGATGTTCGCTAGCGACCTACGACAGCTACAGGCTTCCTGCCTATGCCTGTAGAAGGGGACTTTGAGATGTCATGCTGAAGCTTTCTGGAGATTATCTGGTTTCATTTTTGGGAAGCAGTCCACATGGAAAAATGATGCAGCCAAACTAAAGATACGCTCGATTGGTTCTTTCTAACCTCCCTGTTATTAAGAAGCAGGAAAAATTGAAGAATAAGAGAGGGAAAATGTCAAATTTGCTTGGTCTTCAACAAAGAAACCCTTTTGTTTTATTGCTGTGCTTCATATACAAGTTGACAGACCAGTCCTTCAACAATGAGAAAATGTTTAAAAAAAAATGTGTATTAAAATGTTTTGATTTGTGTACATTAATCTGAATAATAATGACTTTCTTTTATTTCCAATTCTACCAAAGAGGACAGAAGATCGAAGCAACCCAAAGTGAAAGACTTGAAGAAATATAGAAGAAATATAAGCAATGTAAGTAGGATTAAGTGATTTTGCTGTTTGTGGCGTTTCCTGGAAGCAGCTGGTTTATACCTCCAAATGGGACGACAGTCATGGATGTTGAGATGGCCTACGTCGCAGATTCATGAGGACGGGCGGCTCGGATGTTTGCTAGCGACCTACGACAGCTACAGGCTTCCTGCCTATGCCTGTAGAAGGGGATTTTGAGATGTCATGCTGAAGTTTTCTGGAGATTATCTGGTTTCATTTTTGGGAAGCAGTCCACATGGAAAAATGATGCAGCCAAACTAAAGATACGTTCGATTGGTTCTTTCTAACCTCCCTGTTATTAAGAAGCAGGAAAAATTGAAGAATAAGAGAGGGAAAATGTCAAATTTGCTTGGTCTTCAACAAAGAAACCCTTTTGTTTTATTGCTGTGCTTCATATACAAGTTGACAGACCAGTCCTTCAACAATGAGAAAATGTTTAAAAAAAATTGTGTATTAAAATGTTTTGATTTGTGTACATTAATCTGAATAATAATGACTTTCTTTTATTTCCAATTCTACCAAAGAGGACAGAAGATCGAAGAAACCCAAAGTGAAAGACTTGAAGAAATATAGAAGAAATATAGGCAATGTAAGTAGGATTAAGTGATTTTGCTGTTGGTGGCGTTTCCTGGAAGCAGCTGGTTTATACCTCCAAATGGGACGACAGTCATGGATGTTGAGATGGCCTACGTCGCAGATTCACGAGGACGGGCGGCTCGGATGTTCGCTAGCGACCTACGACAGCTACAGGCTTCCTGCCTATGCCTGTAGAAGGGGACTTTGAGATGTCATGCTGAAGTTTTCTGGAGATTATCTGGTTTCATTTTTGGGAAGCAGTCCACATGGAAAAATGATGCAGCCAAACTAAAGATACGTTCGATTGGTTCTTTCTAACCTCCCTGTTATTAAGAAGCAGGAAAAATTGAAGAATAAGAGAGGGAAAATGTCAAATTTGCTTGGTCTTCAACAAAGAAACCCTTTTGTTTTATTGCTGTGCTTCATATACAAGTTGACAGACCAGTCCTTCAACAATGAGAAAATGTTTAAAAAAAATTGTGTATTAAAATGTTTTGATTTGTGTACATTAATCTGAATAATAATGACTTTCTTTTATTTCCAATTCTACCAAAGAGGACAGAAGATCGAAGCAACCCAAAGTGAAAGACTTGAAGAAATATAGAAGAAATATAGGCAATGTAAGTAGGATTAAGTGATTTTGCTGTTTGTGGCGTTTCCTGGAAGCAGCTGGTTTATACCTCCAAATGGGACGACAGTCATGGATGTTGAGATGGCCTACGTCGCAGATTCGCGAGGACGGGCGGCTCGGATGTTCGCTAGCGACCTACGACAGCTACAGGCTTCCTGCCTATGCCTGTAGAAGGGGACTTTGAGATGTCATGCTGAAGTTTTCTGGAGATTATCTGGTTTCATTTTTGGGAAGCAGTCCACATGGAAAAATGATGCAGCCAAACTAAAGATACGTTCGATTGGTTCTTTCTAACCTCCCTGTTATTAAGAAGCAGGAAAAATTGAAGAATAAGAGAGGGAAAATGTCAAATTTGCTTGGTCTTCAACAAAGAAACCCTTTTGTTTTATTGCTGTGCTTCATATACAAGTTGACAGACCAGTCCTTCAACAATGAGAAAATGTTTAAAAAAAATTGTGTATTAAAATGTTTTGATTTGTGTACATTAATCTGAATAATAATGACTTTCTTTTATTTCCAATTCTACCAAAGAGGACAGAAGATCGAAGCAACCCAAAGTGAAAGACTTGAAGAAATATAGAAGAAATATAGGCAATGTAAGTAGGATTAAGTGATTTTGCTGTTTGTGGCGTTTCCTGGAAGTAGCTGGTTTATACCTCCAAATGGGACGACAGTCATGGATGTTGAGATGGCCTACGTCGCAGATTCGCGAGGACGGGCGGCTCGCATTTCGCTAGCGACCTACGACAGCTACAGGCTTCCTGCCTATGCCTGTAGAAGGGGACTTTGAGATGTCATGCTGAAGTTTTCTGGAGATTATCTGGTTTCATTTTTGGGAAGCAGTCCACATGGAAAAATGATGCAGCCAAACTAAAGATACGCTCGATTGGTTCTTTCTAACCTCCCTGTTATTAAGAAGCAGGAAAAATTGAAGAATAAGAGAGGGAAAATGTCAAATTTGCTTGGTCTTCAACAAAGAAACCCTTTTGTTTTATTGCTGTGCTTCATATACAAGTTGACAGACCAGTCCTTCAACAATGAGAAAATGTTTAAAAAAAATTGTGTATTAAAATGTTTTGATTTGTGTACATTAATCTGAATAATAATGACTTTCTTTTATTTCCAATTCTACCAAAGAGGACAGAAGATCGAAGCAACCCAAAGTGAAAGACTTGAAGAAATATAGAAGAAATATAGGCAATGTAAGTAGGATTAAGTGATTTTGCTGTTTGTGGCGTTTCCTGGAAGTAGCTGGTTTATACCTCCAAATGGGACGACAGTCATGGATGTTGAGATGGCCTACTTCGCAGATTGGCGAGGACGGGCGGCTCGGATGTTCGCTAGCGACCTACGACAGCTACAGGCTTCCTGCCTATGCCTGTAGAAGGGGACTTTGAGATGTCATGCTGAAGTTTTCTGGAGATTATCTGGTTTCATTTTTGGGAAGCAGTCAACATGGAAAAATGATGCAGCCAAACTAAAGATACGCTCCATTGGTTCTTTCTAACCTCCCTGTTATTAAGAAGCAGGAAAAATTGAAGAATAAGAGAGGGAAAATGTCAAATTTGCTTGGTCTTCAACAAAGAAACCCTTTTGTTTTATTGCTGTGCTTCATATACAAGTTGACAGACCAGTCCTTCAACAATGAGAAAATGTTTAAAAAAAATTGTGTATTAAAATGTTTTGATTTGTGTACATTAATCTGAATAATAATGACTTTCTTTTATTTCCAATTCTACCAAAGAGGACAGAAGATCGAAGCAACACAAAGTGAAAGACTTGAAGAAATATAGAAGAAATATAAGCAATGTAAGTAAGATTAAGTGATTTTGCTGTTTGTGGCGTTTCCTGGAAGCAGCTGGTTTATACCTCCAAATGGGACGACAGTCATGGATGTTGAGATGGCCTACGTCGCAGATTCGCGAGGACGGGCGGCTCGGATGTTCGCTAGCAACCTACGACAGCTACAGGCTTCCTGTCTATGCCTGTAGAAGGGGACTTTGAGATGTCATGCTGAAGTTTTCTGGAGATTATCTGGTTTCATTTTTGGGAAGCAGTCCACATGGAAAAATGATGCAGCCAAACTAAAGATACGTTCGATTGGTTTATTTCTAACCTCCCTGTTATTAAGAAGCAGGAAAAATTGAAGAATAAGAGAGGGAAAATGTCAAATTTGCTTGGTCTTCAACAAAGAAACCCTTTTGTTTTATTGCTGTGCTTCATATACAAGTTGACAGACCAGTCCTTCAACAATGAGAAAATGTTTAAAAAAAAATGTGTATTAAAATGTTTTGATTTGTGTACATTAATCTGAATAATAATGACTTTCTTTTATTTCCAATTCTACCAAAGAGGACAGAAGATCGAAGCAACCCAAAGTGAAAGACTTGAAGAAATATAGAAGAAATATAGGCAATGTAAGTAGGATTAAGTGATTTTGCTGTTTGTGGCGTTTCCTGGAAGTAGCTGGTTTATACCTCAAAATGGGACGACAGTCATGGATGTTGAGATGGCCTACGTCGCAGATTCGCGAGGACGGGCGGCTCGGATGTTCGCTAGCGACCTACGACAGCTACAGGCTTCCTGCCTATGCCTGTAGAAGGGGACTTTGAGATGTCATGCTGAAGTTTTCTGGAGATTATCTGGTTTCATTTTTGGGAAGCAGTCCACATGGAAAAATGATGCAGCCAAACTAAAGATACGTTCCATTGGTTCTTTCTAATCTCCCTGTTATTAAGAAGCAGGAAAAATTGAAGAATAAGAGAGGGAAAATGTCAAATTTGCTTGGTCTTCAACAAAGAAACCCTTTTGTTTTATTGCTGTGCTTCATATACAAGTTGACAGACCAGTCCTTCAACAATGAGAAAATGTTTAAAAAAAATTGTGTATTAAAATGTTTTGATTTGTGTACATTAATCTGAATAATAATGACTTTCTTTTATTTCCAATTCTACCAAAGAGGACAGAAGATCGAAGCAACCCAAAGTGAAAGACTTGAAGAAATATAGAAGAAATAAAGGCAATGTAAGTAGGATTAAGTGATTTTGCTGTTTGTGGCGTTTCCTGGAAGCAGCTGGTTATACCTCCAAATGGGACGAGTCATGGATTTTGAGATGGCCTACGTCGCAGATTCGCGAGGACGGGCGGCTCGGATGTTCGCTAGCGACCTACGACAGCTACAGGCTTCCTGTCTATGCCTGTAGAAGGGGACTTTGAGATGTCATGCTGAAGTTTTCTGGAGATTATCTGGTTTCATTTTTGGGAAGCAGTCCACATGGAAAAATGATGCAGCCAAACTAAAGATACGTTCGATTGGTTCTTTCTAACCTCCCTGTTATAAAAAAGCAGGAAAAATTGAAGAATAAGAGAGGGAAAATGTCAAATTTGCTTGGTCTTCAACAAAGAAACCCTTTTGTTTTATTGCTGTGCTTCATATACAAGTTGACAGACCAGTCCTTCAACAATGAGAAAATGTTTAAAAAAAATTGTGTATTAAAATGTTTTGATTTGTGTACATTAATCTGAATAATAATGACTTTCTTTTATTTCCAATTCTACCAAAGAGGACAGAAGATCGAAGCAACCCAAAGTGAAAGACTTGAAGAAATATAGAAGAAATATAGGCAATGTAAGTAGGATTAAGTGATTTTGCTGTTTGTGGCGTTTCCTGGAAGTAGCTGGTTTATACCTCCAAATGGGACGACAGTCATGGATGTTGAGATGGCCTACGTCGCAGATTCATGAGGACGGGCGGCTCGGATGTTTGCTAGCGACCTACGACAGCTACAGGCTTCCTGCCTATGCCTGTAGAAGGGGATTTTGAGATGTCATGCTGAAGTTTTCTGGAGATTATCTGGTTTCATTTTTGGGAAGCAGTCCACATGGAAAAATGATGCAGCCAAACTAAAGATACGTTCGATTGGTTCTTTCTAACCTCCCTGTTATTAAGAAGCAGGAAAAATTGAAGAATAAGAGAGGGAAAATGTCAAATTTGCTTGGTCTTCAACAAAGAAACCCTTTTGTTTTATTGCTGTGCTTCATATACAAGTTGACAGACCAGTCCTTCAACAATGAGAAAATGTTTAAAAAAAATTGTGTATTAAAATGTTTTGATTTGTGTACATTAATCTGAATAATAATGACTTTCTTTTATTTCCAATTCTACCAAAGAGGACAGAAGATCGAAGCAACCCAAAGTGAAAGACTTGAAGAAATATAGAAGAAATATAGGCAATGTAAGTAGGATTAAGTGATTTTGCTGTTTGTGGCGTTTCCTGGAAGCAGCTGGTTTATACCTCCAAATGGGACGACAGTCATGGATGTTGAGATGGCCTACGTCGCAGATTCGCGAGGACGGGCGGCTCGGATGTTCGCTAGCGACCTACGACAGCTACAGGCTTCCTGCCTATGCCTGTAGAAGGGGACTTTGAGATGTCATGCTGAAGTTTTCTGGAGATTATCTGGTTTCATTTTTGGGAAGCAGTCCACATGGAAAAATGATGCAGCCAAACTAAAGATACGTTCGATTGGTTCTTTCTAACCTCCCTGTTATTAAGAAGCAGGAAAAATTGAAGAATAAGAGAGGGAAAATGTCAAATTTGCTTGGTCTTCAACAAAGAAACCCTTTTGTTTTATTGCTGTGCTTCATATACAAGTTGACAGACCAGTCCTTCAACAATGAGAAAATGTTTAAAAAAAATTGTGTATTAAAATGTTTTGATTTGTGTACATTAATCTGAATAATAATGACTTTCTTTTATTTCCAATTCTACCAAAGAGGACAGAAGATCGAAGCAACCCAAAGTGAAAGACTTGAAGAAATATAGAAGAAATATAGGCAATGTAAGTAGGATTAAGTGATTTTGCTGTTTGTGGCGTTTCCTGGAAGTAGCTGGTTTATACCTCCAAATGGGACGACAGTCATGGATGTTGAGATGGCCTACGTCGCAGATTCGCGAGGACGGGCGGCTCGCATTTCGCTAGCGACCTACGACAGCTACAGGCTTCCTGCCTATGCCTGTAGAAGGGGACTTTGAGATGTCATGCTGAAGTTTTCTGGAGATTATCTGGTTTCATTTTTGGGAAGCAGTCCACATGGAAAAATGATGCAGCCAAACTAAAGATACGCTCGATTGGTTCTTTCTAACCTCCCTGTTATTAAGAAGCAGGAAAAATTGAAGAATAAGAGAGGGAAAATGTCAAATTTGCTTGGTCTTCAACAAAGAAACCCTTTTGTTTTATTGCTGTGCTTCATATACAAGTTGACAGACCAGTCCTTCAACAATGAGAAAATGTTTAAAAAAAATTGTGTATTAAAATGTTTTGATTTGTGTACATTAATCTGAATAATAATGACTTTCTTTTATTTCCAATTCTACCAAAGAGGACAGAAGATCGAAGCAACCCAAAGTGAAAGACTTGAAGAAATATAGAAGAAATATAGGCAATGTAAGTAGGATTAAGTGATTTTGCTGTTTGTGGCGTTTCCTGGAAGTAGCTGGTTTATACCTCCAAATGGGACGACAGTCATGGATGTTGAGATGGCCTACTTCGCAGATTGGCGAGGACGGGCGGCTCGGATGTTCGCTAGCGACCTACGACAGCTACAGGCTTCCTGCCTATGCCTGTAGAAGGGGACTTTGAGATGTCATGCTGAAGTTTTCTGGAGATTATCTGGTTTCATTTTTGGGAAGCAGTCAACATGGAAAAATGATGCAGCCAAACTAAAGATACGCTCGATTGGTTCTTTCTAACCTCCCTGTTATTAAGAAGCAGGAAAAATTGAAGAATAAGAGAGGGAAAATGTCAAATTTGCTTGGTCTTCAACAAAGAAACCCTTTTGTTTTATTGCTGTGCTTCATATACAAGTTGACAGACCAGTCCTTCAACAATGAGAAAATGTTTAAAAAAAATTGTGTATTAAAATGTTTTGATTTGTGTACATTAATCTGAATAATAATGACTTTCTTTTATTTCCAATTCTACCAAAGAGGACAGAAGATCGAAGCAACCCAAAGTGAAAGACTTGAAGAAATATAGAAGAAATATAGGCAATGTAAGTAGGATTAAGTGATTTTGCTGTTTGTGGCGTTTCCTGGAAGTAGCTGGTTTATACCTCCAAATGGGACGACAGTCATGGATGTTGAGATGGCCTACGTCGCAGATTCGCGAGGACGGGCGGCTCAGATGTTCGCTAGCGACCTACGACAGCTACAGGCTTCCTGCCTATGCCTGTAGAAGGGGACTGTGAGATGTCATGCTGAAGTTTTCTGGAGATTATCTGGTTTCATTTTTGGGAAGCAGTCCACATGGAAAAATGATGCAGCCAAACTAAAGATACGCTCGATTGGTTCTTTCTAACCTCCCTGTTATTAAGAAGCAGGAAAAATTGAAGAATAAGAGAGGGAAAATGTCAAATTTGCTTGGTCTTCAACAAAGAAACCCTTTTGTTTTATTGCTGTGCTTCATATACAAGTTGACAGACCAGTCCTTCAACAATGAGAAAATGTTTTAAAAAAAATGTGTATTAAAATGTTTTGATTTGTGTACATTAATCTGAATAATAATGACTTTCTTTTATTTCCAATTCTACCAAAGAGGACAGAAGATCGAAGCAACCCAAAGTGAAAGACTTGAAGAAATATAGAAGAAATATAAGCAATGTAAGTAGGATTAAGTGATTTTGCTGTTTGTGGCGTTTCCTGGAAGCAGCTGGTTTATACCTCCAAATGGGACGACAGTCATGGATGTTGAGATGGCCTACGTCGCAGATTCGCGAGGACGGGCGGCTCGGATGTTCGCTAGCGACCTACGACAGCTACAGGCTTCCTGTCTATGCCTGTAGAAGGGGACTTTGAGATGTCATGCTGAAGTTTTCTGGAGATTATCTGGTTTCATTTTTGGGAAGCAGTCCACATGGAAAAATGATGCAGCCAAACTAAAGATACGTTCGATTGGTTCTTTCTAACCTCCCTGTTATAAAAAAGCAGGAAAAATTGAAGAATAAGAGAGGGAAAATGTCAAATTTGCTTGGTCTTCAACAAAGAAACCCTTTTGTTTTATTGCTGTGCTTCATATACAAGTTGACAGACCAGTCCTTCAACAATGAGAAAATGTTTAAAAAAAATTGTGTATTAAAATGTTTTGATTTGTGTACATTAATCTGAATAATAATGACTTTCTTTTATTTCCAATTCTACCAAAGAGGACAGAAGATCGAAGCAACCCAAAGTGAAAGACTTGAAGAAATATAGAAGAAATATAGGCAATGTAAGTAGGATTAAGTGATTTTGCTGTTTGTGGCGTTTCCTGGAAGTAGCTGGTTTATACCTCCAAATGGGACGACAGTCATGGATGTTGAGATGGCCTACGTCGCAGATTCGCGAGGACGGGCGGCTCAGATGTTCGCTAGCGACCTACGACAGCTACAGGCTTCCTGCCTATGCCTGTAGAAGGGGACTGTGAGATGTCATGCTGAAGTTTTCTGGAGATTATCTGGTTTCATTTTTGGGAAGCAGTCCACATGGAAAAATGATGCAGCCAAACTAAAGATACGCTCGATTGGTTCTTTCTAACCTCCCTGTTATTAAGAAGCAGGAAAAATTGAAGAATAAGAGAGGGAAAATGTCAAATTTGCTTGGTCTTCAACAAAGAAACCCTTTTGTTTTATTGCTGTGCTTCATATACAAGTTGACAGACCAGTCCTTCAACAATGAGAAAATGTTTTAAAAAAAATGTGTATTAAAATGTTTTGATTTGTGTACATTAATCTGAATAATAATGACTTTCTTTTATTTCCAATTCTACCAAAGAGGACAGAAGATCGAAGCAACCCAAAGTGAAAGACTTGAAGAAATATAGAAGAAATATAAGCAATGTAAGTAGGATTAAGTGATTTTGCTGTTTGTGGCGTTTCCTGGAAGCAGCTGGTTTATACCTCCAAATGGGACGACAGTCATGGATGTTGAGATGGCCTACGTCGCAGATTCGCGAGGACGGGCGGCTCGGATGTTCGCTAGCGACCTACGACAGCTACAGGCTTCCTGCCTATGCCTGTAGAAGGGGACTTTGAGATGTCATGCTGAAGTTTTCTGGAGATTATCTGGTTTAATTTTTGGGAAGCAGTCCACATGGAAAAATGATGCAGCCAAACTAAAGATACGCTTGATTGGTTCTTTCTAACCTCCCTGTTATTAAGAAGCAGGAAAAATTGAAGAATAAGAGAGGGAAAATGTCAAATTTGCTTGGTCTTCAACAAAGAAACCCTTTTGTTTTATTGCTGTGCTTCATATACAAGTTGACAGACCAGTCCTTCAACAATGAGAAAATGTTTAAAAAAAATTGTGTATTAAAATGTTTTGATTTGTGTACATTAATCTGAATAATAATGACTTTCTTTTATTTCCAATTCTACCAAAGAGGATAGAAGATCGAAGCAACCCAAAGTGAAAGACTTGAAGAAATATAGAAGAAATATAGGCAATGTAAGTAGGATTAAGTGATTTTGCTGTTTGTGGCGTTTCCTGGAAGTAGCTGGTTTATACCTCCAAATGGGACGACAGTCATGGATGTTGAGATGGCCTACGTCGCAGATTCGCGAGGACGGGCGGCTCGGATGTTCGCTAGCGACCTACGACAGCTACAGGCTTCCTGCCTATGCCTGTAGAAGGGGACTTTGAGATGTCATGCTGAAGTTTTCTGGAGATTATCTGGTTTAATTTTTGGGAAGCAGTCCACATGGAAAAATGATGCAGCCAAACTAAAGATACGCTTGATTGGTTCTTTCTAACCTCCCTGTTATTAAGAAGCAGGAAAAATTGAAGAATAAGAGAGGGAAAATGTCAAATTTGCTTGGTCTTCAACAAAGAAACCCTTTTGTTTTATTGCTGTGCTTCATATACAAGTTGACAGACCAGTCCTTGAACAATGAGAAAATGTTTAAAAAAAATTGTGTATTAAAATGTTTTGATTTGTGTACATTAATCTGAATAATAATGACTTTCTTTTATTTCCAATTCTACCAAAGAGGACAGAAGATCGAAGCAACCCAAAGTGAAAGACTTGAAGAAATATAGAAGAAATATAGGCAATGTAAGTAGGATTAAGTGATTTTGCTGTTTGTGGCGTTTCCTGGAAGTAGCTGGTTTATACCTCCAAATGGGACGACAGTCATGGATGTTGAGATGGCCTACGTCGCAGATTCGCGAGGACGGGCGGCTCGGATGTTCGCTAGCGACCTACGACAGCTACAGGCTTCCTGCCTATGCCTGTAGAAGGGGACTTTGAGATGTCATGCTGAAGTTTTCTGGAGATTATCTGGTTTCATTTTTGGGAAGCAGTCCACATGGAAAAATGATGCAGCCAAACTAAAGATACGTTCCATTGGTTCTTTCTAATCTCCCTGTTATTAAGAAGCAGGAAAAATTGAAGAATAAGAGAGGGAAAATGTCAAATTTGCTTGGTCTTCAACAAAGAAACCCTTTTGTTTTATTGCTGTGCTTCATATACAAGTTGACAGACCAGTCCTTCAACAATGAGAAAATGTTTAAAAAAAATTGTGTATTAAAATGTTTTGATTTGTGTACATTAATCTGAATAATAATGACTTTCTTTTATTTCCAATTCTACCAAAGAGGATAGAAGATCGAAGCAACCCAAAGTGAAAGACTTGAAGAAATATAGAAGAAATATAGGCAATGTAAGTAGGATTAAGTGATTTTGCTGTTTGTGGCGTTTCCTGGAAGTAGCTGGTTTATACCTCCAAATGGGACGACAGTCATGGATGTTGAGATGGCCTACGTCGCAGATTCGCGAGGACGGGCGGCTTGGATGTTCGCTAGCGACCTACGACAGCTACAGGCTTCCTGCCTATGCCTGTAGAAGGGGACTTTGAGATGTCATGCTGAAGTTTTCTGGAGATTATCTGGTTTCATTTTTGGGAAGCAGTCCACATGGAAAAATGATGCAGCCAAACTAAAGATACGTTCAATTGGTTTATTTCTAACCTCCCTGTTATTAAGAAGCAGGAAAAATTGAAGAATAAGAGAGGGAAAATGTCAAATTTGCTTGGTCTTCAACAAAGAAACCCTTTTGTTTTATTGCTGTGCTTCATATACAAGTTGACAGACCAGTCCTTCAACAATGAGAAAATGTTTAAAAAAAATTGTGTATTAAAATGTTTTGATTTGTGTACATTAATCTGAATAATAATGACTTTCTTTTATTTCCAATTCTACCAAAGAGGATAGAAGATCGAAGCAACCCAAAGTGAAAGACTTGAAGAAATATAGAAGAAATATAGGCAATGTAAGTAGGATTAAGTGATTTTGCTGTTTGTGGCGTTTCCTGGAAGTAGCTGGTTTATACCTCCAAATG
The DNA here is from genome assembly GCF_036588685.1 of Mytilus trossulus. NCBI lineage: Eukaryota > Metazoa > Mollusca > Bivalvia > Mytilida > Mytilidae > Mytilus > Mytilus trossulus. The sequence continues at coordinate 27,985 of NW_026963335.1, forward strand.
GGACGACAGTCATGGATGTTGAGATGGCCTACGTCGCAGATTCGCGAGGACGGGCGGCTTGGATGTTCGCTAACGACCTACGACAGCTACAGGCTTCCTGCCTATGCCTGTAGAAGGGGACTTTGAGATGTCATGCTGAAGTTTTCTGGAGATTATCTGGTTTCATTTTTGGGAAGCAGTCCACATGGAAAAATGATGCAGCCAAACTAAAGATACGTTCGATTGGTTTATTTCTAACCTCCCTGTTATTAAGAAGCAGGAAAAATTGAAGAATAAGAGAGGGAAAATGTCAAATTTGCTTGGTCTTCAACAAAGAAACCCTTTTGTTTTATTGCTGTGCTTCATATACAAGTTGACAGACCAGTCCTTCAACAATGAGAAAATGTTTAAAAAAAATTGTGTATTAAAATGTTTTGATTTGTGTACATTAATCTGAATAATAATGACTTTCTTTTATTTCCAATTCTACCAAAGAGGACAGAAGATCGAAGCAACCCAAAGTGAAAGACTTGAAGAAATATAGAAGAAATATAGGCAATGTAAGTAGGATTAAGTGATTTTGCTGTTTGTGGCGTTTCCTGGAAGTAGCTGGTTTATACCTCCAAATGGGACGACAGTCATGGATGTTGAGATGGCCTACGTCGCAGATTCGCGAGGACGGGCGGCTCGGATGTTCGCTAGCGACCTACGACAGCTACAGGCTTCCTGCCTATGCCTGTAGAAGGGGACTTTGAGATGTCATGCTGAAGTTTTCTGGAGATTATCTGGTTTCATTTTTGGGAAGCAGTCCACATGGAAAAATGATGCAGCCAAACTAAAGATACGTTCGATTGGTTCTTTCTAACCTCCCTGTTATTAAGAAGCAGGAAAAATTGAAGAATAAGAGAGGGAAAATGTCAAATTTGCTTGGTCTTCAACAAAGAAACCCTTTTGTTTTATTGCTGTGCTTCATATACAAGTTGACAGACCAGTCCTTCAACAATGAGAAAATGTTTAAAAAAAATTGTGTATTAAAATGTTTTGATTTGTGTACATTAATCTGAATAATAATGACTTTCTTTTATTTCCAATTCTACCAAAGAGGACAGAAGATCGAAGCAACCCAAAGTGAAAGACTTGAAGAAATATAGAAGAAATATAGGCAATGTAAGTAGGATTAAGTGATTTTGCTGTTTGTGGCGTTTCCTGGAAGTAGCTGGTTTATACCTCCAAATGGGACGACAGTCATGGATGTTGAGATGGCCTACGTCGCAGATTCGCGAGGACGGGCGGCTCGGATGTTCGCTAGCGACCTACGACAGCTACAGGCTTCCTGCCTATGCCTGTAGAAGGGGACTTTGAGATGTCATGCTGAAGTTTTCTGGAGATTATCTGGTTTCATTTTTGGGAAGCAGTCCACATGGAAAAATGATGCAGCCAAACTAAAGATACGTTCGATTGGTTTATTTCTAACCTCCCTGTTATTAAGAAGCAGGAAAAATTGAAGAATAAGAGAGGGAAAATGTCAAATTTGCTTGGTCTTCAACAAAGAAACCCTTTTGTTTTATTGCTGTGCTTCATATACAAGTTGACAGACCAGTCCTTCAACAATGAGAAAATGTTTAAAAAAAATTGTGTATTAAAATGTTTTGATTTGTGTACATTAATCTGAATAATAATGACTTTCTTTTATTTCCAATTCTACCAAAGAGGACAGAAGATCGAAGCAACCCAAAGTGAAAGACTTGAAGAAATATAGAAGAAATATAGGCAATGTAAGTAGGATTAAGTGATTTTGCTGTTTGTGGCGTTTCCTGGAAGTAGCTGGTTTATACCTCCAAATGGGACGACAGTCATGGATGTTGAGATGGCCTACGTCGCAGATTCGCGAGGACGGGCGGCTCGGATGTTCGCTAGCGACCTACGACAGCTACAGGCTTCCTGCCTATGCCTGTAGAAGGGGACTTTGAGATGTCATGCTGAAGTTTTCTGGAGATTATCTGGTTTCATTTTTGGGAAGCAGTCCACATGGAAAAATGATGCAGCCAAACTAAAGATACGTTCGATTGGTTCTTTCTAACCTCCCTGTTATTAAGAAGCAGGAAAAATTGAAGAATAAGAGAGGGAAAATGTCAAATTTGCTTGGTCTTCAACAAAGAAACCCTTTTGTTTTATTGCTGTGCTTCATATACAAGTTGACAGACCAGTCCTTCAACAATGAGAAAATGTTTAAAAAAAATTGTGTATTAAAATGTTTTGATTTGTGTACATTAATCTGAATAATAATGACTTTCTTTTATTTCCAATTCTACCAAAGAGGACAGAAGATCCAAGCAACCCAAAGTGAAAGACTTGAAGAAATATAGAAGAAATATAGGCAATGTAAGTAGGATTAAGTGATTTTGCTGTTTGTGGCGTTTCCTGGAAGTAGCTGGTTTATACCTCCAAATGGGACGACAGTCATGGATGTTGAGATGGCCTACGTCGCAGATTCGCGAGGACGGGCGGCTCGGATGTTCGCTAGCGACCTACGACAGCTACAGGCTTCCTGCCTATGCCTGTAGAAGGGGACTTTGAGATGTCATGCTGAAGTTTTCTGGAGATTATCTGGTTTCATTTTTGGGAAGCAGTCCACATGGAAAAATGATGCAGCCAAACTAAAGATACACTTGATTGGTTCTTTCTAACCTTCCTGTTATTAAGAAGCAGGAAAAATTGAAGAATAAGAGAGGGAAAATGTCAAATTTGCTTGGTCTTCAACAAAGAAACCCTTTTGTTTTATTGCTGTGCTTCATATACAAGTTGACAGACCAGTCCTTCAACAATGAGAAAATGTTTAAAAAAAAATGTGTATTAAAATGTTTTGATTTGTGTACATTAATCTGAATAATAATGACTTTCTTTTATTTCCAATTCTACCAAAGAGGACAGAAGATCGAAGCAACCCAAAGTGAAAGACTTGAAGAAATATAGAAGAAATATAGGCAATGTAAGTAGGATTAAGTGATTTTGCTGTTTGTGGCGTTTCCTGGAAGTAGCTGGTTTATACCTCCAAATGGGACGACAGTCATGGATGTTGAGATGGCCTACGTCGCAGATTCGCGAGGACGGGCGGCTCGGATGTTCGCTAGCGACCTACGACAGCTACAGGCTTCCTGCCTATGCCTGTAGAAGGGGACTTTGAGATGTCATGCTGAAGTTTTCTGGAGATTATCTGGTTTCATTTTTGGGAAGCAGTCCACATGGAAAAATGATGCAGCCAAACTAAAGATACACTTGATTGGTTCTTTCTAACCTTCCTGTTATTAAGAAGCAGGAAAAATTGAAGAATAAGAGAGGGAAAATGTCAAATTTGCTTGGTCTTCAACAAAGAAACCCTTTTGTTTTATTGCTGTGCTTCATATACAAGTTGACAGACCAGTCCTTCAACAATGAGAAAATGTTTAAAAAAAATTGTGTATTAAAATGTTTTGATTTGTGTACATTAATCTGAATAATAATGACTTTCTTTTATTTCCAATTCTACCAAAGAGGACAGAAGATCGAAGCAACCCAAAGTGAAAGACTTGAAGAAATATAGAAGAAATACAGGCAATGTAAGTAGGATTAAGTGATTTTGCTGTTTGTGGCGTTTCCTGGAAGTAGCTGGTTTATACCTCCAAATGGGACGACAGTCATGGATGTTGAGATGGCCTACGTCGCAGATTCGCGAGGACGGGCGGCTCGGATGTTCGCTAGCGACCTACGACAGCTACAGGCTTCCTGCCTATGCCTGTAGAAGGGGACTTTGAGATGTCATGCTGAAGTTTTCTGGAGATTATCTTGTTTCATTTTTGGGAAGCAGTCCACATGGAAAAATGATGCAGCCAAACTAAAGATACGCTCGATTGGTTCTTTCTAACCTCCCTGTTATTAAGAAGCAGGAAAAATTGAAGAATAAGAGAGGGAAAATGTCAAATTTGCTTGGTCTTCAACAAAGAAACCCTTTTGTTTTATTGCTGTGCTTCATATACAAGTTGACAGACCAGTCCTTCAACAATGAGAAAATGTTTAAAAAAAATTGTGTATTAAAATGTTTTGATTTGTGTACATTAATCTGAATAATAATGACTTTCTTTTATTTCCAATTCTACCAAAGAGGACAGAAGATCGAAGCAACACAAAGTGAAAGACTTGAAGAAATATAGAAGAAATATAAGCAATGTAAGTAAGATTAAGTGATTTTGCTGTTTGTGGCGTTTCCTGGAAGCAGCTGGTTTATACCTCCAAATGGGACGACAGTCATGGATGTTGAGATGGCCTACGTCGCAGATTCGCGAGGACGGGCGGCTCGGATGTTCGCTAGCGACCTACGACAGCTACAGGCTTCCTGCCTATGCCTGTAGAAGGGGACTTTGAGATGTCATGCTGAAGTTTTCTGGAGATTATCTGGTTTCATTTTTGGGAAGCAGTCCACATGGAAAAATGATGCAGCCAAACTAAAGATACGTTCCATTGGTTCTTTCTAATCTCCCTGTTATTAAGAAGCAGGAAAAATTGAAGAATAAGAGAGGGAAAATGTCAAATTTGCTTGGTCTTCAACAAAGAAACCCTTTTGTTTTATTGCTGTGCTTCATATACAAGTTGACAGACCAGTCCTTCAACAATGAGAAAATGTTTAAAAAAAATTGTGTATTAAAATGTTTTGATTTGTGTACATTAATCTGAATAATAATGACTTTCTTTTATTTCCAATTCTACCAAAGAGGACAGAAGATCCAAGCAACCCAAAGTGAAAGACTTGAAGAAATATAGAAGAAATATAGGCAATGTAAGTAGGATTAAGTGATTTTGCTGTTTGTGGCGTTTCCTGGAAGTAGCTGGTTTATACCTCCAAATGGGACGACAGTCATGGATGTTGAGATGGCCTACGTCGCAGATTCGCGAGGACGGGCGGCTCGGATGTTCGCTAGCGACCTACGACAGCTACAGGCTTCCTGCCTATGCCTGTAGAAGGGGACTTTGAGATGTCATGCTGAAGTTTTCTGGAGATTATCTGGTTTCATTTTTGGGAAGCAGTCCACATGTAAAAATGATGCAGCCAAACTAAAGATACGTTCGATTGGTTCTTTCTAATCTCCCTGTTATTAAGAAGCAGGAAAAATTGAAGAATAAGAGAGGGAAAATGTCAAATTTGCTTGGTCTTCAACAAAGAAACCCTTTTGTTTTATTGCTGTGCTTCATATACAAGTTGACAGACCAGTCCTTCAACAATGAGAAAATGTTTAAAAAAAAATGTGTATTAAAATGTTTTGATTTGTGTACATTAATCTGAATAATAATGACTTTCTTTTATTTCCAATTCTACCAAAGAGGACAGAAGATCGAAGCAACCCAAAGTGAAAGACTTGAAGAAATATAGAAGAAATATAGGCAATGTAAGTAGGATTAAGTGATTTTGCTGTTTGTGGCGTTTCCTGGAAGTAGCTGGTTTATACCTCCAAATGGGACGACAGTCATGGATGTTGAGATGGCCTACGTCGCAGATTCGCGAGGACGGGCGGCTCGGATGTTCGCTAGCGACCTACGACAGCTACAGGCTTCCTGCCTATGCCTGTAGAAGGGGACTTTGAGATGTCATGCTGAAGTTTTCTGGAGATTATCTGGTTTCATTTTTGGGAAGCAGTCCACATGGAAAAATGATGCAGCCAAACTAAAGATACGTTCCATTGGTTCCTTCTAATCTCCCTGTTATTAAGAAGCAGGAAAAATTGAAGAATAAGAGAGGGAAAATGTCAAATTTGCTTGGTCTTCAACAAAGAAACCCTTTTGTTTTATTGCTGTGCTTCATATACAAGTTGACAGACCAGTCCTTCAACAATGAGAAAATGTTTAAAAAAAATTGTGTATTAAAATGTTTTGATTTGTGTACATTAATCTGAATAATAATGACTTTCTTTTATTTCCAATTCTACCAAAGAGGACAGAAGATCGAAGCAACCCAAAGTGAAAGACTTGAAGAAATATAGAAGAAATATAGGCAATGTAAGTAGGATTAAGTGATTTTGCTGTTTGTGGCGTTTCCTGGAAGTAGCTGGTTTATACCTCCAAATGGGACGACAGTCATGGATGTTGAGATGGCCTACGTCGCAGATTCGCGAGGACGGGCGGCTCGGATGTTCGCTAGCGACCTACGACAGCTACAGGCTTCCTGCCTATGCCTGTAGAAGGGGACTTTGAGATGTCATGCTGAAGTTTTCTGGAGATTATCTTGTTTCATTTTTGGGAAGCAGTCCACATGGAAAAATGATGCAGCCAAACTAAAGATACGCTCGATTGGTTCTTTCTAACCTCCCTGTTATTAAGAAGCAGGAAAAATTGAAGAATAAGAGAGGGAAAATGTCAAATTTGCTTGGTCTTCAACAAAGAAACCCTTTTGTTTTATTGCTGTGCTTCATATACAAGTTGACAGACCAGTCCTTCAACAATGAGAAAATGTTTAAAAAAAATTGTGTATTAAAATGTTTTGATTTGTGTACATTAATCTGAATAATAATGACTTTCTTTTATTTCCAATTCTACCAAAGAGGACAGAAGATCGAAGCAACACAAAGTGAAAGACTTGAAGAAATATAGAAGAAATATAAGCAATGTAAGTAAGATTAAGTGATTTTGCTGTTTGTGGCGTTTCCTGGAAGCAGCTGGTTTATACCTCCAAATGGGACGACAGTCATGGATGTTGAGATGGCCTACGTCGCAGATTCGCGAGGACGGGCGGCTCGGATGTTCGCTAGCGACCTACGACAGCTACAGGCTTCCTGCCTATGCCTGTAGAAGGGGACTTTGAGATGTCATGCTGAAGTTTTCTGGAGATTATCTGGTTTCATTTTTGGGAAGCAGTCCACATGGAAAAATGATGCAGCCAAACTAAAGATACGTTCCATTGGTTCTTTCTAATCTCCCTGTTATTAAGAAGCAGGAAAAATTGAAGAATAAGAGAGGGAAAATGTCAAATTTGCTTGGTCTTCAACAAAGAAACCCTTTTGTTTTATTGCTGTGCTTCATATACAAGTTGACAGACCAGTCCTTCAACAATGAGAAAATGTTTAAAAAAAAATGTGTATTAAAATGTTTTGATTTGTGTACATTAATCTGAATAATAATGACTTTCTTTTATTTCCAATTCTACCAAAGAGGACAGAAGATCCAAGCAACCCAAAGTGAAAGACTTGAAGAAATATAGAAGAAATATAGGCAATGTAAGTAGGATTAAGTGATTTTGCTGTTTGTGGCGTTTCCTGGAAGTAGCTGGTTTATACCTCCAAATGGGACGACAGTCATGGATGTTGAGATGGCCTACGTCGCAGATTCGCGAGGACGGGCGGCTCGGATGTTCGCTAGCGACCTACGACAGCTACAGGCTTCCTGCCTATGCCTGTAGAAGGGGACTTTGAGATGTCATGCTGAAGTTTTCTGGAGATTATCTGGTTTCATTTTTGGGAAGCAGTCCACATGGAAAAATGATGCAGCCAAACTAAAGATACGTTCCATTGGTTCTTTCTAATCTCCCTGTTATTAAGAAGCAGGAAAAATTGAAGAATAAGAGAGGGAAAATGTCAAATTTGCTTGGTCTTCAACAAAGAAACCCTTTTGTTTTATTGCTGTGCTTCATATACAAGTTGACAGACCAGTCCTTCAACAATGAGAAAATGTTTTAAAAAAATTGTGTATTAAAATGTTTTGATTTGTGTACATTAATCTGAATAATAATGACTTTCTTTTATTTCCAATTCTACCAAAGAGGACAGAAGATCGAAGCAACCCAAAGTGAAAGACTTGAAGAAATATAGAAGAAATATAGGCAATGTAAGTAGGATTAAGTGATTTTGCTGTTTGTGGCGTTTCCTGGAAGTAGCTGGTTTATACCTCCAAATGGGACGACAGTCATGGATGTTGAGATGGCCTACGTCGCAGATTCGCGAGGACGGGCGGCTCGGATGTTCGCTAGCGACCTACGACAGCTACAGGCTTCCTGCCTATGCCTGTAGAAGGGGACTTTGAGATGTCATGCTGAAGTTTTCTGGAGATTATCTGGTTTCATTTTTGGGAAGCAGTCCACATGGAAAAATGATGCAGCCAAACTAAAGATACGTTCCATTGGTTCTTTCTAATCTCCCTGTTATTAAGAAGCAGGAAAAATTGAAGAATAAGAGAGGGAAAATGTCAAATTTGCTTGGTCTTCAACAAAGAAACCCTTTTGTTTTATTGCTGTGCTTCATATACAAGTTGACAGACCAGTCCTTCAACAATGAGAAAATGTTTAAAAAAAATTGTGTATTAAAATGTTTTGATTTGTGTACATTAATCTGAATAATAATGACTTTCTTTTATTTCCAATTCTACCAAAGAGGACAGAAGATCGAAGCAACCCAAAGTGAAAGACTTGAAGAAATATAGAAGAAATATAGGCAATGTAAGTAGGATTAAGTGATTTTGCTGTTTGTGGCGTTTCCTGGAAGTAGCTGGTTTATACCTCCAAATGGGACGACAGTCATGGATGTTGAGATGGCCTACGTCGCAGATTCGCGAGGACGGGCGGCTCGGATGTTCGCTAGCGACCTACGACAGCTACAGGCTTCCTGCCTATGCCTGTAGAAGGGGACTTTGAGATGTCATGCTGAAGTTTTCTGGAGATTATCTGGTTTCATTTTTGGGAAGCAGTCCACATGGAAAAATGATGCAGCCAAACTAAAGATACGTTCCATTGGTTCTTTCTAATCTCCCTGTTATTAAGAAGCAGGAAAAATTGAAGAATAAGAGAGGGAAAATGTCAAATTTGCTTGGTCTTCAACAAAGAAACCCTTTTGTTTTATTGCTGTGCTTCATATACAAGTTGACAGACCAGTCCTTCAACAATGAGAAAATGTTTAAAAAAAATTGTGTATTAAAATGTTTTGATTTGTGTACATTAATCTGAATAATAATGACTTTCTTTTATTTCCAATTCTACCAAAGAGGACAGAAGATCGAAGCAACCCAAAGTGAAAGACTTGAAGAAATATAGAAGAAATATAGGCAATGTAAGTAGGATTAAGTGATTTTGCTGTTTGTGGCGTTTCCTGGAAGTAGCTGGTTTATACCTCCAAATGGGACGACAGTCATGGATGTTGAGATGGCCTACGTCGCAGATTCGCGAGGACGGGCGGCTCGGATGTTCGCTAGCGACCTACGACAGCTACAGGCTTCCTGCCTATGCCTGTAGAAGGGGACTTTGAGATGTCATGCTGAAGTTTTCTGGAGATTATCTGGTTTCATTTTTGGGAAGCAGTCCACATGGAAAAATGATGCAGCCAAACTAAAGATACGTTCCATTGGTTCCTTCTAATCTCCCTGTTATTAAGAAGCAGGAAAAATTGAAGAATAAGAGAGGGAAAATGTCAAATTTGCTTGGTCTTCAACAAAGAAACCCTTTTGTTTTATTGCTGTGCTTCATATACAAGTTGACAGACCAGTCCTTCAACAATGAGAAAATGTTTAAAAAAAATTGTGTATTAAAATGTTTTGATTTGTGTACATTAATCTGAATAATAATGACTTTCTTTTATTTCCAATTCTACCAAAGAGGACAGAAGATCCAAGCAACCCAAAGTGAAAGACTTGAAGAAATATAGAAGAAATATAGGCAATGTAAGTAGGATTAAGTGATTTTGCTGTTTGTGGCGTTTCCTGGAAGTAGCTGGTTTATACCTCCAAATGGGACGACAGTCATGGATGTTGAGATGGCCTACGTCGCAGATTCGCGAGGACGGGCGGCTCGGATGTTCGCTAGCGACCTACGACAGCTACAGGCTTCCTGCCTATGCCTGTAGAAGGGGACTTTGAGATGTCATGCTGAAGTTTTCTGGAGATTATCTGGTTTCATTTTTGGGAAGCAGTCCACATGTAAAAATGATGCAGCCAAACTAAAGATACGTTCGATTGGTTCTTTCTAATCTCCCTGTTATTAAGAAGCAGGAAAAATTGAAGAATAAGAGAGGGAAAATGTCAAATTTGCTTGGTCTTCAACAAAGAAACCCTTTTGTTTTATTGCTGTGCTTCATATACAAGTTGACAGACCAGTCCTTCAACAATGAGAAAATGTTTAAAAAAAATTGTGTATTAAAATGTTTTGATTTGTGTACATTAATCTGAATAATAATGACTTTCTTTTATTTCCAATTCTACCAAAGAGGACAGAAGATCGAAGCAACCCAAAGTGAAAGACTTGAAGAAATATAGAAGAAATATAGGCAATGTAAGTAGGATTAAGTGATTTTGCTGTTTGTGGCGTTTCCTGGAAGTAGCTGGTTTATACCTCCAAATGGGACGACAGTCATGGATGTTGAGATGGCCTACGTCGCAGATTCGCGAGGACGGGCGGCTCGGATGTTCGCTAGCGACCTACGACAGCTACAGGCTTCCTGCCTATGCCTGTAGAAGGGGACTTTGAGATGTCATGCTGAAGTTTTCTGGAGATTATCTGGTTTCATTTTTGGGAAGCAGTCCACATGGAAAAATGATGCAGCCAAACTAAAGATACACTTGATTGGTTCTTTCTAACCTTCCTGTTATTAAGAAGCAGGAAAAATTGAAGAATAAGAGAGGGAAAATGTCAAATTTGCTTGGTCTTCAACAAAGAAACCCTTTTGTTTTATTGCTGTGCTTCATATACAAGTTGACAGACCAGTCCTTCAACAATGAGAAAATGTTTAAAAAAAATTGTGTATTAAAATGTTTTGATTTGTGTACATTAATCTGAATAATAATGACTTTCTTTTATTTCCAATTCTACCAAAGAGGACAGAAGATCGAAGCAACCCAAAGTGAAAGACTTGAAGAAATATAGAAGAAATACAGGCAATGTAAGTAGGATTAAGTGATTTTGCTGTTTGTGGCGTTTCCTGGAAGTAGCTGGTTTATACCTCCAAATGGGACGACAGTCATGGATGTTGAGATGGCCTACGTCGCAGATTCGCGAGGACGGGCGGCTCGGATGTTCGCTAGCGACCTACGACAGCTACAGGCTTCCTGCCTATGCCTGTAGAAGGGGACTTTGAGATGTCATGCTGAAGTTTTCTGGAGATTATCTTGTTTCATTTTTGGGAAGCAGTCCACATGGAAAAATGATGCAGCCAAACTAAAGATACGCTCGATTGGTTCTTTCTAACCTCCCTGTTATTAAGAAGCAGGAAAAATTGAAGAATAAGAGAGGGAAAATGTCAAATTTGCTTGGTCTTCAACAAAGAAACCCTTTTGTTTTATTGCTGTGCTTCATATACAAGTTGACAGACCAGTCCTTCAACAATGAGAAAATGTTTAAAAAAAAATGTGTATTAAAATGTTTTGATTTGTGTACATTAATCTGAATAATAATGACTTTCTTTTATTTCCAATTCTACCAAAGAGGACAGAAGATCGAAGCAACACAAAGTGAAAGACTTGAAGAAATATAGAAGAAATATAAGCAATGTAAGTAAGATTAAGTGATTTTGCTGTTTGTGGCGTTTCCTGGAAGCAGCTGGTTTATACCTCCAAATGGGACGACAGTCATGGATGTTGAGATGGCCTACGTCACAGATTCGCGAGGACGGGCGGCTCGGATGTTCGCTAGCGACCTACGACAGCTACAGGCTTCCTGCCTATGCCTGTAGAAGGGGACTTTGAGATGTCATGCTGAAGTTTTCTGGAGATTATCTGGTTTCATTTTTGGGAAGCAGTCCACATGGAAAAATGATGCAGCCAAACTAAAGATACGTTCCATTGGTTCTTTCTAATCTCCCTGTTATTAAGAAGCAGGAAAAATTGAAGAATAAGAGAGGGAAAATGTCAAATTTGCTTGGTCTTCAACAAAGAAACCCTTTTGTTTTATTGCTGTGCTTCATATACAAGTTGACAGACCAGTCCTTCAACAATGAGAAAATGTTTAAAAAAAAATGTGTATTAAAATGTTTTGATTTGTGTACATTAATCTGAATAATAATGACTTTCTTTTATTTCCAATTCTACCAAAGAGGACAGAAGATCGAAGCAACCCAAAGTGAAAGACTTGAAGAAATATAGAAGAAATATAGGCAATGTAAGTAGGATTAAGTGATTTTGCTGTTTGTGGCGTTTCCTGGAAGTAGCTGGTTTATACCTCCAAATGGGACGACAGTCATGGATGTTGAGATGGCCTACGTCGCAGATTCGCGAGGACGGGCGGCTCGGATGTTCGCTAGCGACCTACGACAGCTACAGGCTTCCTGCCTATGCCTGTAGAAGGGGACTTTGAGATGTCATGCTGAAGTTTTCTGGAGATTATCTGGTTTCATTTTTGGGAAGCAGTCCACATGGAAAAATGATGCAGCCAAACTAAAGATACACTTGATTGGTTCTTTCTAACCTTCCTGTTATTAAGAAGCAGGAAAAATTGAAGAATAAGAGAGGGAAAATGTCAAATTTGCTTGGTCTTCAACAAAGAAACCCTTTTGTTTTATTGCTGTGCTTCATATACAAGTTGACAGACCAGTCCTTCAACAATGAGAAAATGTTTAAAAAAAATTGTGTATTAAAATGTTTTGATTTGTGTACATTAATCTGAATAATAATGACTTTCTTTTATTTCCAATTCTACCAAAGAGGACAGAAGATCGAAGCAACCCAAAGTGAAAGACTTGAAGAAATATAGAAGAAATATAGGCAATGTAAGTAGGATTAAGTGATTTTGCTGTTTGTGGCGTTTCCTGGAAGTAGCTGGTTTATACCTCCAAATGGGACGACAGTCATGGATGTTGAGATGGCCTACGTCGCAGATTCGCGAGGACGGGCGGCTCGGATGTTCGCTAGCGACCTACGACAGCTACAGGCTTCCTGCCTATGCCTGTAGAAGGGGACTTTGAGATGTCATGCTGAAGTTTTCTGGAGATTATCTGGTTTCATTTTTGGGAAGCAGTCCACATGGAAAAATGATGCAGCCAAACTAAAGATACACTTGATTGGTTCTTTCTAACCTTCCTGTTATTAAGAAGCAGGAAAAATTGAAGAATAAGAGAGGGAAAATGTCAAATTTGCTTGGTCTTCAACAAAGAAACCCTTTTGTTTTATTGCTGTGCTTCATATACAAGTTGACAGACCAGTCCTTCAACAATGAGAAAATGTTTAAAAAAAATTGTGTATTAAAATGTTTTGATTTGTGTACATTAATCTGAATAATAATGACTTTCTTTTATTTCCAATTCTACCAAAGAGGACAGAAGATCGAAGCAACCCAAAGTGAAAGACTTGAAGAAATATAGAAGAAATACAGGCAATGTAAGTAGGATTAAGTGATTTTGCTGTTTGTGGCGTTTCCTGGAAGTAGCTGGTTTATACCTCCAAATGGGACGACAGTCATGGATGTTGAGATGGCCTACGTCGCAGATTCGCGAGGACGGGCGGCTCGGATGTTCGCTAGCGACCTACGACAGCTACAGGCTTCCTGCCTATGCCTGTAGAAGGGGACTTTGAGATGTCATGCTGAAGTTTTCTGGAGATTATCTTGTTTCATTTTTGGGAAGCAGTCCACATGGAAAAATGATGCAGCCAAACTAAAGATACGCTCGATTGGTTCTTTCTAACCTCCCTGTTATTAAGAAGCAGGAAAAATTGAAGAATAAGAGAGGGAAAATGTCAAATTTGCTTGGTCTTCAACAAAGAAACCCTTTTGTTTTATTGCTGTGCTTCATATACAAGTTGACAGACCAGTCCTTCAACAATGAGAAAATGTTTAAAAAAAAATGTGTATTAAAATGTTTTGATTTGTGTACATTAATCTGAATAATAATGACTTTCTTTTATTTCCAATTCTACCAAAGAGGACAGAAGATCGAAGCAACACAAAGTGAAAGACTTGAAGAAATATAGAAGAAATATAAGCAATGTAAGTAAGATTAAGTGATTTTGCTGTTTGTGGCGTTTCCTGGAAGCAGCTGGTTTATACCTCCAAATGGGACGACAGTCATGGATGTTGAGATGGCCTACGTCACAGATTCGCGAGGACGGGCGGCTCGGATGTTCGCTAGCGACCTACGACAGCTACAGGCTTCCTGCCTATGCCTGTAGAAGGGGACTTTGAGATGTCATGCTGAAGTTTTCTGGAGATTATCTGGTTTCATTTTTGGGAAGCAGTCCACATGGAAAAATGATGCAGCCAAACTAAAGATACGTTCGATTGGTTCTTTCTAATCTCCCTGTTATTAAGAAGCAGGAAAAATTGAAGAATAAGAGAGGGAAAATGTCAAATTTGCTTGGTCTTCAACAAAGAAACCCTTTTGTTTTATTGCTGTGCTTCATATACAAGTTGACAGACCAGTCCTTCAACAATGAGAAAATGTTTAAAAAAAAATGTGTATTAAAATGTTTTGATTTGTGTACATTAATCTGAATAATAATGACTTTCTTTTATTTCCAATTCTACCAAAGAGGACAGAAGATCGAAGCAACCCAAAGTGAAAGACTTGAAGAAATATAGAAGAAATATAGGCAATGTAAGTAGGATTAAGTGATTTTGCTGTTTGTGGCGTTTCCTGGAAGTAGCTGGTTTATACCTCCAAATGGGACGACAGTCATGGATGTTGAGATGGCCTACGTCGCAGATTCGCGAGGACGGACGGCTCGGATGTTCGCTAGCGACCTACGACAGCTACAGGCTTCCTGCCTATGCCTGTAGAAGGGGACTTTGAGATGTCATGCTGAAGTTTTCTGGAGATTATCTGGTTTCATTTTTGGGAAGCAGTCCACATGTAAAAATGATGCAGCCAAACTAAAGATACGTTCCATTGGTTCTTTCTAATCTCCCTGTTATTAAGAAGCAGGAAAAATTGAAGAATAAGAGAGGGAAAATGTCAAATTTGCTTGGTCTTCAACAAAGAAACCCTTTTGTTTTATTGCTGTGCTTCATATACAAGTTGACAGACCAGTCCTTCAACAATGAGAAAATGTTTAAAAAAAAATGTGTATTAAAATGTTTTGATTTGTGTACATTAATCTGAATAATAATGACTTTCTTTTATTTCCAATTCTACCAAAGAGGACAGAAGATCGAAGCAACCCAAAGTGAAAGACTTGAAGAAATATAGAAGAAATATAGGCAATGTAAGTAGGATTAAGTGATTTTGCTGTTTGTGGCGTTTCCTGGAAGTAGCTGGTTTATACCTCCAAATGGGACGACAGTCATGGATGTTGAGATGGCCTACGTCGCAGATTCGCGAGGACGGGCGGCTCGGATGTTCGCTAGCGACCTACGACAGCTACAGGCTTCCTGCCTATGCCTGTAGAAGGGGACTTTGAGATGTCATGCTGAAGTTTTCTGGAGATTATCTGGTTTCATTTTTGGGAAGCAGTCCACATGGAAAAATGATGCAGCCAAACTAAAGATACACTTGATTGGTTCTTTCTAACCTTCCTGTTATTAAGAAGCAGGAAAAATTGAAGAATAAGAGAGGGAAAATGTCAAATTTGCTTGGTCTTCAACAAAGAAACCCTTTTGTTTTATTGCTGTGCTTCATATACAAGTTGACAGACCAGTCCTTCAACAATGAGAAAATGTTTAAAAAAAATTGTGTATTAAAATGTTTTGATTTGTGTACATTAATCTGAATAATAATGACTTTCTTTTATTTCCAATTCTACCAAAGAGGACAGAAGATCGAAGCAACCCAAAGTGAAAGACTTGAAGAAATATAGAAGAAATACAGGCAATGTAAGTAGGATTAAGTGATTTTGCTGTTTGTGGCGTTTCCTGGAAGTAGCTGGTTTATACCTCCAAATGGGACGACAGTCATGGATGTTGAGATGGCCTACGTCGCAGATTCGCGAGGACGGGCGGCTCGGATGTTCGCTAGCGACCTACGACAGCTACAGGCTTCCTGCCTATGCCTGTAGAAGGGGACTTTGAGATGTCATGCTGAAGTTTTCTGGAGATTATCTGGTTTCATTTTTGGGAAGCAGTCCACATGGAAAAATGATGCAGCCAAACTAAAGATACGTTCCATTGGTTCTTTCTAATCTCCCTGTTATTAAGAAGCAGGAAAAATTGAAGAATAAGAGAGGGAAAATGTCAAATTTGCTTGGTCTTCAACAAAGAAACCCTTTTGTTTTATTGCTGTGCTTCATATACAAGTTGACAGACCAGTCCTTCAACAATGATAATGTTTAAAAAAAATTGTGTATTAAAATGTTTTGATTTGTGTACATTAATCTGAATAATAATGACTTTCTTTTATTTCCAATTCTAACAAAGAGGACAGAAGATCCAAGCAACCCAAAGTGAAAGACTTGAAGAAATATAGAAGAAATATAGGCAATGTAAGTAGGATTAAGTGATTTTGCTGTTTGTGGCGTTTCCTGGAAGTAGCTGGTTTATACCTCCAAATGGGACGACAGTCATGGATGTTGAGATGGCCTACGTCGCAGATTCGCGAGGACGGGCGGCTCGGATGTTCGCTAGCGACCTACGACAGCTACAGGCTTCCTGCCTATGCCTGTAGAAGGGGACTTTGAGATGTCATGCTGAAGTTTTCTGGAGATTATCTGGTTTCATTTTTGGGAAGCAGTCCACATGTAAAAATGATGCAGCCAAACTAAAGATACGTTCGATTGGTTCTTTCTAATCTCCCTGTTATTAAGAAGCAGGAAAAATTGAAGAATAAGAGAGGGAAAATGTCAAATTTGCTTGGTCTTCAACAAAGAAACCCTTTTGTTTTATTGCTGTGCTTCATATACAAGTTGACAGACCAGTCCTTCAACAATGAGAAAATGTTTAAAAAAAAATGTGTATTAAAATGTTTTGATTTGTGTACATTAATCTGAATAATAATGACTTTCTTTTATTTCCAATTCTACCAAAGAGGACAGAAGATCGAAGCAACCCAAAGTGAAAGACTTGAAGAAATATAGAAGAAATATAGGCAATGTAAGTAGGATTAAGTGATTTTGCTGTTTGTGGCGTTTCCTGGAAGTAGCTGGTTTATACCTCCAAATGGGACGACAGTCATGGATGTTGAGATGGCCTACGTCGCAGATTCGCGAGGACGGGCGGCTCGGATGTTCGCTAGCGACCTACGACAGCTACAGGCTTCCTGCCTATGCCTGTAGAAGGGGACTTTGAGATGTCATGCTGAAGTTTTCTGGAGATTATCTGGTTTCATTTTTGGGAAGCAGTCCACATGGAAAAATGATGCAGCCAAACTAAAGATACACTTGATTGGTTCTTTCTAACCTTCCTGTTATTAAGAAGCAGGAAAAATTGAAGAATAAGAGAGGGAAAATGTCAAATTTGCTTGGTCTTCAACAAAGAAACCCTTTTGTTTTATTGCTGTGCTTCATATACAAGTTGACAGACCAGTCCTTCAACAATGAGAAAATGTTTAAAAAAAATTGTGTATTAAAATGTTTTGATTTGTGTACATTAATCTGAATAATAATGACTTTCTTTTATTTCCAATTCTACCAAAGAGGACAGAAGATCGAAGCAACCCAAAGTGAAAGACTTGAAGAAATATAGAAGAAATACAGGCAATGTAAGTAGGATTAAGTGATTTTGCTGTTTGTGGCGTTTCCTGGAAGTAGCTGGTTTATACCTCCAAATGGGACGACAGTCATGGATGTTGAGATGGCCTACGTCGCAGATTCGCGAGGACGGGCGGCTCGGATGTTCGCTAGCGACCTACGACAGCTACAGGCTTCCTGCCTATGCCTGTAGAAGGGGACTTTGAGATGTCATGCTGAAGTTTTCTGGAGATTATCTTGTTTCATTTTTGGGAAGCAGTCCACATGGAAAAATGATGCAGCCAAACTAAAGATACGCTCGATTGGTTCTTTCTAACCTCCCTGTTATTAAGAAGCAGGAAAAATTGAAGAATAAGAGAGGGAAAATGTAAAATTTGCTTGGTCTTCAACAAAGAAACCCTTTTGTTTTATTGCTGTGCTTCATATACAAGTTGACAGACCAGTCCTTCAACAATGAGAAAATGTTTAAAAAAAATTGTGTATTAAAATGTTTTGATTTGTGTACATTAATCTGAATAATAATGACTTTCTTTTATTTCCAATTCTACCAAAGAGGACAGAAGATCGAAGCAACACAAAGTGAAAGACTTGAAGAAATATAGAAGAAATATAAGCAATGTAAGTAAGATTAAGTGATTTTGCTGTTTGTGGCGTTTCCTGGAAGCAGCTGGTTTATACCTCCAAATGGGACGACAGTCATGGATGTTGAGATGGCCTACGTCGCAGATTCGCGAGGACGGGCGGCTCGGATGTTCGCTAGCGACCTACGACAGCTACAGGCTTCCTGCCTATGCCTGTAGAAGGGGACTTTGAGATGTCATGCTGAAGTTTTCTGGAGATTATCTGGTTTCATTTTTGGGAAGCAGTCCACATGGAAAAATGATGCAGCCAAACTAAAGATACGTTCCATTGGTTCTTTCTAATCTCCCTGTTATTAAGAAGCAGGAAAAATTGAAGAATAAGAGAGGGAAAATGTCAAATTTGCTTGGTCTTCAACAAAGAAACCCTTTTGTTTTATTGCTGTGCTTCATATACAAGTTGACAGACCAGTCCTTCAACAATGAGAAAATGTTTAAAAAAAAATGTGTATTAAAATGTTTTGATTTGTGTACATTAATCTGAATAATAATGACTTTCTTTTATTTCCAATTCTACCAAAGAGGACAGAAGATCGAAGCAACCCAAAGTGAAAGACTTGAAGAAATATAGAAGAAATATAGGCAATGTAAGTAGGATTAAGTGATTTTGCTGTTTGTGGCGTTTCCTGGAAGTAGCTGGTTTATACCTCCAAATGGGACGACAGTCATGGATGTTGAGATGGCCTACGTCGCAGATTCGCGAGGACGGGCGGCTCGGATGTTCGCTAGCGACCTACGACAGCTACAGGCTTCCTGCCTATGCCTGTAGAAGGGGACTTTGAGATGTCATGCTGAAGTTTTCTGGAGATTATCTGGTTTCATTTTTGGGAAGCAGTCCACATGGAAAAATGATGCAGCCAAACTAAAGATACGTTCCATTGGTTCTTTCTAATCTCCCTGTTATTAAGAAGCAGGAAAAATTGAAGAATAAGAGAGGGAAAATGTCAAATTTGCTTGGTCTTCAACAAAGAAACCCTTTTGTTTTATTGCTGTGCTTCATATACAAGTTGACAGACCAGTCCTTCAACAATGAGAAAATGTTTAAAAAAAATTGTGTATTAAAATGTTTTGATTTGTGTACATTAATCTGAATAATAATGACTTTCTTTTATTTCCAATTCTACCAAAGAGGACAGAAGATCGAAGCAACCCAAAGTGAAAGACTTGAAGAAATATAGAAGAAATATAGGCAATGTAAGTAGGATTAAGTGATTTTGCTGTTTGTGGCGTTTCCTGGAAGTAGCTGGTTTATACCTCCAAATGGGACGACAGTCATGGATGTTGAGATGGCCTACGTCGCAGATTCGCGAGGACGGGCGGCTCGGATGTTCGCTAGCGACCTACGACAGCTACAGGCTTCCTGCCTATGCCTGTAGAAGGGGACTTTGAGATGTCATGCTGAAGTTTTCTGGAGATTATCTTGTTTCATTTTTGGGAAGCAGTCCACATGGAAAAATGATGCAGCCAAACTAAAGATACGCTCGATTGGTTCTTTCTAACCTCCCTGTTATTAAGAAGCAGGAAAAATTGAAGAATAAGAGAGGGAAAATGTCAAATTTGCTTGGTCTTCAACAAAGAAACCCTTTTGTTTTATTGCTGTGCTTCATATACAAGTTGACAGACCAGTCCTTCAACAATGAGAAAATGTTTAAAAAAAATTGTGTATTAAAATGTTTTGATTTGTGTACATTAATCTGAATAATAATGACTTTCTTTTATTTCCAATTCTACCAAAGAGGACAGAAGATCGAAGCAACACAAAGTGAAAGACTTGAAGAAATATAGAAGAAATATAAGCAATGTAAGTAAGATTAAGTGATTTTGCTGTTTGTGGCGTTTCCTGGAAGCAGCTGGTTTATACCTCCAAATGGGACGACAGTCATGGATGTTGAGATGGCCTACGTCGCAGATTCGCGAGGACGGGCGGCTCGGATGTTCGCTAGCGACCTACGACAGCTACAGGCTTCCTGCCTATGTCTGTAGAAGGGGACTTTGAGATGTCATGCTGAAGTTTTCTGGAGATTATCTGGTTTCATTTTTGGGAAGCAGTCCACATGGAAAAATGATGCAGCCAAACTAAAGATACGTTCCATTGGTTCTTTCTAATCTCCCTGTTATTAAGAAGCAGGAAAAATTGAAGAATAAGAGAGGGAAAATGTCAAATTTGCTTGGTCTTCAACAAAGAAACCCTTTTGTTTTATTGCTGTGCTTCATATACAAGTTGACAGACCAGTCCTTCAACAATGAGAAAATGTTTAAAAAAAAATGTGTATTAAAATGTTTTGATTTGTGTACATTAATCTGAATAATAATGACTTTCTTTTATTTCCAATTCTACCAAAGAGGACAGAAGATCGAAGCAACCCAAAGTGAAAGACTTGAAGAAATATAGAAGAAATATAGGCAATGTAAGTAGGATTAAGTGATTTTGCTGTTTGTGGCGTTTCCTGGAAGTAGCTGGTTTATACCTCCAAATGGGACGACAGTCATGGATGTTGAGATGGCCTACGTCGCAGATTCGCGAGGACGGGCGGCTCGGATGTTCGCTAGCGACCTACGACAGCTACAGGCTTCCTGCCTATGCCTGTAGAAGGGGACTTTGAGATGTCATGCTGAAGTTTTCTGGAGATTATCTGGTTTCATTTTTGGGAAGCAGTCCACATGGAAAAATGATGCAGCCAAACTAAAGATACGTTCCATTGGTTCTTTCTAATCTCCCTGTTATTAAGAAGCAGGAAAAATTGAAGAATAAGAGAGGGAAAATGTCAAATTTGCTTGGTCTTCAACAAAGAAACCCTTTTGTTTTATTGCTGTGCTTCATATACAAGTTGACAGACCAGTCCTTCAACAATGAGAAAATGTTTAAAAAAAATTGTGTATTAAAATGTTTTGATTTGTGTACATTAATCTGAATAATAATGACTTTCTTTTATTTCCAATTCTACCAAAGAGGACAGAAGATCGAAGCAACCCAAAGTGAAAGACTTGAAGAAATATAGAAGAAATATAGGCAATGTAAGTAGGATTAAGTGATTTTGCTGTTTGTGGCGTTTCCTGGAAGTAGCTGGTTTATACCTCCAAATGGGACGACAGTCATGGATGTTGAGATGGCCTACGTCGCAGATTCGCGAGGACGGGCGGCTCGGATGTTCGCTAGCGACCTACGACAGCTACAGGCTTCCTGCCTATGCCTGTAGAAGGGGACTTTGAGATGTCATGCTGAAGTTTTCTGGAGATTATCTTGTTTCATTTTTGGGAAGCAGTCCACATGGAAAAATGATGCAGCCAAACTAAAGATACGCTCGATTGGTTCTTTCTAACCTCCCTGTTATTAAGAAGCAGGAAAAATTGAAGAATAAGAGAGGGAAAATGTCAAATTTGCTTGGTCTTCAACAAAGAAACCCTTTTGTTTTATTGCTGTGCTTCATATACAAGTTGACAGACCAGTCCTTCAACAATGAGAAAATGTTTAAAAAAAATTGTGTATTAAAATGTTTTGATTTGTGTACATTAATCTGAATAATAATGACTTTCTTTTATTTCCAATTCTACCAAAGAGGACAGAAGATCGAAGCAACACAAAGTGAAAGACTTGAAGAAATATAGAAGAAATATAAGCAATGTAAGTAAGATTAAGTGATTTTGCTGTTTGTGGCGTTTCCTGGAAGCAGCTGGTTTATACCTCCAAATGGGACGACAGTCATGGATGTTGAGATGGCCTACGTCGCAGATTCGCGAGGACGGGCGGCTCGGATGTTCGCTAGCGACCTACGACAGCTACAGGCTTCCTGCCTATGCCTGTAGAAGGGGACTTTGAGATGTCATGCTGAAGTTTTCTGGAGATTATCTGGTTTCATTTTTTGGAAGCAGTCCACATGGAAAAATGATGCAGCCAAACTAAAGATACGTTCCATTGGTTCTTTCTAATCTCCCTGTTATTAAGAAGCAGGAAAAATTGAAGAATAAGAGAGGGAAAATGTCAAATTTGCTTGGTCTTCAACAAAGAAACCCTTTTGTTTTATTGCTGTGCTTCATATACAAGTTGACAGACCAGTCCTTCAACAATGAGAAAATGTTTAAAAAAAAATGTGTATTAAAATGTTTTGATTTGTGTACATTAATCTGAATAATAATGACTTTCTTTTATTTCCAATTCTACCAAAGAGGACAGAAGATCGAAGCAACCCAAAGTGAAAGACTTGAAGAAATATAGAAGAAATATAGGCAATGTAAGTAGGATTAAGTGATTTTGCTGTTTGTGGCGTTTCCTGGAAGTAGCTGGTTTATACCTCCAAATGGGACGACAGTCATGGATGTTGAGATGGCCTACGTCGCAGATTCGCGAGGACGGGCGGCTCGGATGTTCGCTAGCGACCTACGACAGCTACAGGCTTCCTGCCTATGCCTGTAGAAGGGGACTTTGAGATGTCATGCTGAAGTTTTCTGGAGATTATCTGGTTTCATTTTTGGGAAGCAGTCCACATGGAAAAATGATGCAGCCAAACTAAAGATACGTTCCATTGGTTCTTTCTAATCTCCCTGTTATTAAGAAGCAGGAAAAATTGAAGAATAAGAGAGGGAAAATGTCAAATTTGCTTGGTCTTCAACAAAGAAACCCTTTTGTTTTATTGCTGTGCTTCATATACAAGTTGACAGACCAGTCCTTCAACAATGAGAAAATGTTTAAAAAAAATTGTGTATTAAAATGTTTTGATTTGTGTACATTAATCTGAATAATAATGACTTTCTTTTATTTCCAATTCTACCAAAGAGGACAGAAGATCGAAGCAACCCAAAGTGAAAGACTTGAAGAAATATAGAAGAAATATAGGCAATGTAAGTAGGATTAAGTGATTTTGCTGTTTGTGGCGTTTCCTGGAAGTAGCTGGTTTATACCTCCAAATGGGACGACAGTCATGGATGTTGAGATGGCCCACGTCGCAGATTCGCGAGGACGGGCGGCTCGGATGTTCGCTAGCGACCTACGACAGCTACAGGCTTCCTGCCTATGCCTGTAGAAGGGGACTTTGAGATGTCATGCTGAAGTTTTCTGGAGATTATCTGGTTTCATTTTTGGGAAGCAGTCCACATGGAAAAATGATGCAGCCAAACTAAAGATATGTTCCATTGGTTCTTTCTAATCTCCCTGTTATTAAGAAGCAGGAAAAATTGAAGAATAAGAGAGGGAAAATGTCAAATTTGCTTGGTCTTCAACAAAGAAACCCTTTTGTTTTATTGCTGTGCTTCATATACAAGTTGACAGACCAGTCCTTCAACAATGAGAAAATGTTTAAAAAAAATTGTGTATTAAAATGTTTTGATTTGTGTACATTAATCTGAATAATAATGACTTTCTTTTATTTCCAATTCTACCAAAGAGGACAGAAGATCCAAGCAACCCAAAGTGAAAGACTTGAAGAAATATAGAAGAAATATAGGCAATGTAAGTAGGATTAAGTGATTTTGGTGTTTGTGGCGTTTCCTGGAAGTAGCTGGTTTATACCTCCAAATGGGACGACAGTCATGGATGTTGAGATGGCCTACGTCGCAGATTCGCGAGGACGGGCGGCTCGGATGTTCGCTAGCGACCTACGACAGCTACAGGCTTCCTGCCTATGCCTGTAGAAGGGGACTTTGAGATGTCATGCTGAAGTTTTCTGGAGATTATCTGGTTTCATTTTTGGGAAGCAGTCCACATGTAAAAATGATGCAGCCAAACTAAAGATACGTTCGATTGGTTCTTTCTAATCTCCCTGTTATTAAGAAGCAGGAAAAATTGAAGAATAAGAGAGGGAAAATGTCAAATTTGCTTGGTCTTCAACAAAGAAACCCTTTTGTTTTATTGCTGTGCTTCATATACAAGTTGACAGACCAGTCCTTCAACAATGAGAAAATGTTTAAAAAAAAATGTGTATTAAAATGTTTTGATTTGTGTACATTAATCTGAATAATAATGACTTTCTTTTATTTCCAATTCTACCAAAGAGGACAGAAGATCGAAGCAACCCAAAGTGAAAGACTTGAAGAAATATAGAAGAAATATAGGCAATGTAAGTAGGATTAAGTGATTTTGCTGTTTGTGGCGTTTCCTGGAAGTAGCTGGTTTATACCTCCAAATGGGACGACAGTCATGGATGTTGAGATGGCCTACGTCGCAGATTCGCGAGGACGGGCGGCTCGGATGTTCGCTAGCGACCTACGACAGCTACAGGCTTCCTGCCTATGCCTGTAGAAGGGGACTTTGAGATGTCATGCTGAAGTTTTCTGGAGATTATCTGGTTTCATTTTTGGGAAGCAGTCCACATGGAAAAATGATGCAGCCAAACTAAAGATACACTTGATTGGTTCTTTCTAACCTTCCTGTTATTAAGAAGCAGGAAAAATTGAAGAATAAGAGAGGGAAAATGTCAAATTTGCTTGGTCTTCAACAAAGAAACCCTTTTGTTTTATTGCTGTGCTTCATATACAAGTTGACAGACCAGTCCTTCAACAATGAGAAAATGTTTAAAAAAAATTGTGTATTAAAATGTTTTGATTTGTGTACATTAATCTGAATAATAATGACTTTCTTTTATTTCCAATTCTACCAAAGAGGACAGAAGATCGAAGCAACCCAAAGTGAAAGACTTGAAGAAATATAGAAGAAATACAGGCAATGTAAGTAGGATTAAGTGATTTTGCTGTTTGTGGCGTTTCCTGGAAGTAGCTGGTTTATACCTCCAAATGGGACGACAGTCATGGATGTTGAGATGGCCTACGTCGCAGATTCGCGAGGACGGGCGGCTCGGATGTTCGCTAGCGACCTACGACAGCTACAGGCTTCCTGCCTATGCCTGTAGAAGGGGACTTTGAGATGTCATGCTGAAGTTTTCTGGAGATTATCTTGTTTCATTTTTGGGAAGCAGTCCACATGGAAAAATGATGCAGCCAAACTAAAGATACGCTCGATTGGTTCTTTCTAACCTCCCTGTTATTAAGAAGCAGGAAAAATTGAAGAATAAGAGAGGGAAAATGTCAAATTTGCTTGGTCTTCAACAAAGAAACCCTTTTGTTTTATTGCTGTGCTTCATATACAAGTTGACAGACCAGTCCTTCAACAATGAGAAAATGTTTTAAAAAAATTGTGTATTAAAATGTTTTGATTTGTGTACATTAATCTGAATAATAATGACTTTCTTTTATTTCCAATTCTACCAAAGAGGACAGAAGATCGAAGCAACCCAAAGTGAAAGACTTGAAGAAATATAGAAGAAATATAGGCAATGTAAGTAGGATTAAGTGATTTTGCTGTTTGTGGCGTTTCCTGGAAGTAGCTGGTTTATACCTCCAAATGGGACGACAGTCATGGATGTTGAGATGGCCTATGTCGCAGATTCGCCAGGACGGGCGGCTCGGATGTTCGCTAGCGACCTACGACAGCTACAGGCTTCCTGCCTATGCCTGTAGAAGGGGACTTTGAGATGTCATGCTGAAGTTTTCTGGAGATTATCTGGTTTCATTTTTGGGAAGCAGTCCACATGGAAAAATGATGCAGCCAAACTAAAGATACGTTCGATTGGTTCTTTCTAACCTCCCTGTTATTAAGAAGCAGGAAAAATAGAAGAATAAGAGAGGGAAAATGTCAAATTTGCTTGGTCTTCAACAAAGAAACCCTTTTGTTTTATTGCTGTGCTTCATATACAAGTTGACAGACCAGTCCTTGAACAATGAGAAAATGTTTAAAAAAAATTGTGTATTAAAATGTTTTGATTTGTGTACATTAATCTGAATAATAATGACTTTCTTTTATTTCCAATTCTACCAAAGAGGACAGAAGATCGAAGCAACCCAAAGTGAAAGACTTGAAGAAATATAGAAGAAATATAGGCAATGTAAGTAGGATTAAGTGATTTTGGTGTTTGTGGCGTTTCCTGGAAGTAGCTGGTTTATACCTCCAAATGGGACGACAGTCATGGATGTTGAGATGGCCTACGTCGCAGATTCGCGAGGACGGGCGGCTCGGATGTTCGCTAGCGACCTACGACAGCTACAGGCTTCCTGCCTATGCCTGTAGAAGGGGACTTTGAGATGTCATGCTGAAGTTTTCTGGAGATTATCTGGTTTCATTTTTGGGAAGCAGTCCACATGGAAAAATGATGCAGCCAAACTAAAGATACGCTCGATTGGTTCTTTCTAACCTCCCTGTTATTAAGAAGCAGGAAAAATTGAAGAATAAGAGAGGGAAAATGTCAAATTTGCTTGGTCTTCAACAAAGAAACCCTTTTGTTTTATTGCTGTGCTTCATATACAAGTTGACAGACCAGTCCTTCAACAATGAGAAAATGTTTAAAAAAAATTGTGTATTAAAATGTTTTGATTTGTGTACATTAATCTGAATAATAATGACTTTCTTTTATTTCCAATTCTACCAAAGAGGACAGAAGATCGAAGCAACCCAAAGTGAAAGACTTGAAGAAATATAGAAGAAATATAGGCAATGTAAGTAGGATTAAGTGATTTTGCTGTTTGTGGCGTTTCCTGGAAGTAGCTGGTTTATACCTCCAAATGGGACGACAGTCATGGATGTTGAGATGGCCTACGTCGCAGATTCGCGAGGACGGGCGGCTCGGATGTTCGCTAGCGACCTACGACAGCTACAGGCTTCCTGCCTATGCCTGTAGAAGGGGACTTTGAGATGTCATGCTGAAGTTTTCTGGAGATTATCTTGTTTCATTTTTGGGAAGCAGTCCACATGGAAAAATGATGCAGCCAAACTAAAGATACGCTCGATTGGTTCTTTCTAACCTCCCTGTTATTAAGAAGCAGGAAAAATTGAAGAATAAGAGAGGGAAAATGTCAAATTTGCTTGGTCTTCAACAAAGAAACCCTTTTGTTTTATTGCTGTGCTTCATATACAAGTTGACAGACCAGTCCTTCAACAATGAGAAAATGTTTTAAAAAAATTGTGTATTAAAATGTTTTGATTTGTGTACATTAATCTGAATAATAATGACTTTCTTTTATTTCCAATTCTACCAAAGAGGACAGAAGATCGAAGCAACCCAAAGTGAAAGACTTGAAGAAATATAGAAGAAATATAGGCAATGTAAGAAGGATTAAGTGATTTTGCTGTTTGTGGCGTTTCCTGGAAGTAGCTGGTTTATACCTCCAAATGGGACGACAGTCATGGATGTTGAGATGGCCTATGTCGCAGATTCGCCAGGACGGGCGGCTCGGATGTTCGCTAGCGACCTACGACAGCTACAGGCTTCCTGCCTATGCCTGTAGAAGGGGACTTTGAGATGTCATGCTGAAGTTTTCTGGAGATTATCTGGTTTCATTTTTGGGAAGCAGTCCACATGGAAAAATGATGCAGCCAAACTAAAGATACGTTCGATTGGTTCTTTCTAACCTCCCTGTTATTAAGAAGCAGGAAAAATAGAAGAATAAGAGAGGGAAAATGTCAAATTTGCTTGGTCTTCAACAAAGAAACCCTTTTGTTTTATTGCTGTGCTTCATATACAAGTTGACAGACCAGTCCTTGAACAATGAGAAAATGTTTAAAAAAAATTGTGTATTAAAATGTTTTGATTTGTGTACATTAATCTGAATAATAATGACTTTCTTTTATTTCCAATTCTACCAAAGAGGACAGAAGATCGAAGCAACCCAAAGTGAAAGACTTGAAGAAATATAGAAGAAATATAGGCAATGTAAGTAGGATTAAGTGATTTTGGTGTTTGTGGCGTTTCCTGGAAGTAGCTGGTTTATACCTCCAAATGGGACGACAGTCATGGATGTTGAGATGGCCTACGTCGCAGATTCGCGAGGACGGGCGGCTCGGATGTTCGCTAGCGACCTACGACAGCTACAGGCTTCCTGCCTATGCCTGTAGAAGGGGACTTTGAGATGTCATGCTGAAGTTTTCTGGAGATTATCTGGTTTCATTTTTGGGAAGCAGTCCACATGGAAAAATGATGCAGCCAAACTAAAGATACGCTCGATTGGTTCTTTCTAACCTCCCTGTTATTAAGAAGCAGGAAAAATTGAAGAATAAGAGAGGGAAAATGTCAAATTTGCTTGGTCTTCAACAAAGAAACCCTTTTGTTTTATTGCTGTGCTTCATATACAAGTTGACAGACCAGTCCTTCAACAATGAGAAAATGTTTAAAAAAAATTGTGTATTAAAATGTTTTGATTTGTGTACATTAATCTGAATAATAATGACTTTCTTTTATTTCCAATTCTACCAAAGAGGACAGAAGATCGAAGCAACCCAAAGTGAAAGACTTGAAGAAATATAGAAGAAATATAGGCAATGTAAGTAGGATTAAGTGATTTTGCTGTTTGTGGCGTTTCCTGGAAGTAGCTGGTTTATACCTCCAAATGGGACGACAGTCATGGATGTTGAGATGGCCTACGTCGCAGATTCGCGAGGACGGGCGGCTCGGATGTTCGCTAGCGACCTACGACAGCTACAGGCTTCCTGCCTATGCCTGTAGAAGGGGACTTTGAGATGTCATGCTGAAGTTTTCTGGAGATTATCTTGTTTCATTTTTGGGAAGCAGTCCACATGGAAAAATGATGCAGCCAAACTAAAGATACGCTCGATTGGTTCTTTCTAACCTCCCTGTTATTAAGAAGCAGGAAAAATTGAAGAATAAGAGAGGGAAAATGTCAAATTTGCTTGGTCTTCAACAAAGAAACCCTTTTGTTTTATTGCTGTGCTTCATATACAAGTTGACAGACCAGTCCTTCAACAATGAGAAAATGTTTTAAAAAAATTGTGTATTAAAATGTTTTGATTTGTGTACATTAATCTGAATAATAATGACTTTCTTTTATTTCCAATTCTACCAAAGAGGACAGAAGATCGAAGCAACCCAAAGTGAAAGACTTGAAGAAATATAGAAGAAATATAGGCAATGTAAGAAGGATTAAGTGATTTTGCTGTTTGTGGCGTTTCCTGGAAGTAGCTGGTTTATACCTCCAAATGGGACGACAGTCATGGATGTTGAGATGGCCTATGTCGCAGATTCGCCAGGACGGGCGGCTCGGATGTTCGCTAGCGACCTACGACAGCTACAGGCTTCCTGCCTATGCCTGTAGAAGGGGACTTTGAGATGTCATGCTGAAGTTTTCTGGAGATTATCTGGTTTCATTTTTGGGAAGCAGTCCACATGGAAAAATGATGCAGCCAAACTAAAGATACGTTCGATTGGTTCTTTCTAACCTCCCTGTTATTAAGAAGCAGGAAAAATAGAAGAATAAGAGAGGGAAAATGTCAAATTTGCTTGGTCTTCAACAAAGAAACCCTTTTGTTTTATTGCTGTGCTTCATATACAAGTTGACAGACCAGTCCTTGAACAATGAGAAAATGTTTAAAAAAAATTGTGTATTAAAATGTTTTGATTTGTGTACATTAATCTGAATAATAATGACTTTCTTTTATTTCCAATTCTACCAAAGAGGACAGAAGATCGAAGCAACCCAAAGTGAAAGACTTGAAGAAATATAGAAGAAATATAGGCAATGTAAGTAGGATTAAGTGATTTTGGTGTTTGTGGCGTTTCCTGGAAGTAGCTGGTTTATACCTCCAAATGGGACGACAGTCATGGATGTTGAGATGACCTACGTCGCAGATTCGCGAGGACGGGCGGCTCGGATGTTCGCTAGCGACCTACGACAGCTACAGGCTTCCTGCCTATGCCTGTAGAAGGGGACTTTGAGATGTCATGCTGAAGTTTTCTGGAGATTATCTGGTTTCATTTTTGGGAAGCAGTCCACATGGAAAAATGATGCAGCCAAACTAAAGATACGCTCGATTGGTTCTTTCTAACCTCCCTGTTATTAAGAAGCAGGAAAAATTGAAGAATAAGAGAGGGAAAATGTCAAATTTGCTTGGTCTTCAACAAAGAAACCCTTTTGTTTTATTGCTGTGCTTCATATACAAGTTGACAGACCAGTCCTTCAACAATGAGAAAATGTTTAAAAAAAATTGTGTATTAAAATGTTTTGATTTGTGTACATTAATCTGAATAATAATGACTTTCTTTTATTTCCAATTCTACCAAAGAGGACAGAAGATCGAAGCAACCCAAAGTGAAAGACTTGAAGAAATATAGAAGAAATATAGGCAATGTAAGTAGGAATAAGTGATTTTGCTGTTTGTGGCGTTTCCTGGAAGTAGCTGGTTTATACCTCCAAATGGGACGACAGTCATGGATGTTGAGATGACCTACGTCGCAGATTCGCGAGGACGGGCGGCTCGGATGTTCGCTAGCGACCTACGACAGCTACAGGCTTCCTGCCTATGCCTGTAGAAGGGGACTTTGAGATGTCATGCTGAAGTTTTCTGGAGATTATCTGGTTTCATTTTTGGGAAGCAGTCCACATGGAAAAATGATGCAGCCAAACTAAAGATACGCTCGATTGGTTCTTTCTAACCTCCCTGTTATTAAGAAGCAGGAAAAATTGAAGAATAAGAGAGGGAAAATGTCAAATTTGCTTGGTCTTCAACAAAGAAACCCTTTTATTTTATTGCTGTGCTTCATATACAAGTTGACAGACCAGTCCTTCAACAATGAGAAAATGTTTAAAAAAAATTGTGTATTAAAATGTTTTGATTTGTGTACATTAATCTGAATAATAATGACTTTCTTTTATTTCCAATTCTACCAAAGAGGACAGAAGATCGAAGCAACCCAAAGTGAAAGACTTGAAGAAATATAGAAGAAATACAGGCAATGTAAGTAGGATTAAGTGATTTTGCTGTTTGTGGCGTTTCCTGGAAGTAGCTGGTTTATACCTCCAAATGGGACGACAGTCATGGATGTTGAGATGGCCTACGTCGCAGATTCGCGAGGACGGGCGGCTCGGATGTTCGCTAGCGACCTACGACAGCTACAGGCTTCCTGCCTATGCCTGTAGAAGGGGACTTTGAGATGTCATGCTGAAGTTTTCTGGATATTATCTGGTTTCATTTTTGGGAAGCAGTCCACATGGAAAAATGATGCAGCCAAACTAAAGATACGTTTGATTGGTTCTTTCTAACCTCCCTGTTATTAAGAAGCAGGAAAAATTGAAGAATAAGAGAGGGAAAATGTCAAATTTGCTTGGTCTTCAACAAAGAAACCCTTTTGTTTTATTGCTGTGCTTCATATACAAGTTGACAGACCAGTCCTTCAACAATGAGAAAATGTTTTAAAAAAATTGTGTATTAAAATGTTTTGATTTGTGTACATTAATCTGAATAATAATGACTTTCTTTTATTTCCAATTCTACCAAAGAGGACAGAAGATCGAAGCAACCCAAAGTGAAAGACTTGAAGAAATATAGAAGAAATATAGGCAATGTAAGTAGGATTAAGTGATTTTGCTGTTTGTGGCGTTTCCTGGAAGTAGCTGGTTTATACCTCCGAATGGGAGGACAGTCATGGATGTTGAGATGGCCTATGTCGCAGATTCGCCAGGACGGGCGGCTCGGATGTTCGCTAGCGACCTACGACAGCTACAGGCTTCCTGCCTATGCCTGTAGAAGGGGACTTTGAGATGTCATGCTGAAGTTTTCTGGAGATTATCTGGTTTCATTTTTGGGAAGCAGTCCACATGGAAAAATGATGCAGCCAAACTAAAGATACGTTCGATTGGTTCTTTCTAACCTCCCTGTTATTAAGAAGCAGGAAAAATAGAAGAATAAGAGAGGGAAAATGTCAAATTTGCTTGGTCTTCAACAAAGAAACCCTTTTGTTTTATTGCTGTGCTTCATATACAAGTTGACAGACCAGTCCTTCAACAATGAGAAAATGTTTAAAAAAAATTGTGTATTAAAATGTTTTGATTTGTGTACATTAATCTGAATAATAATGACTTTCTTTTATTTACAATTCTACCAAAGAGGACAGAAGATTGAAGCAACCCAAAGTGAAAGACTTGAAGAAATATAGAAGAAATATAAGCAATGTAAGTAGGATTAAGTGATTTTGCTGTTTGTGGCGTTTCCTGGAAGTAGCTGGTTTATACCTCCAAATGGGACGACAGTCATGGATGTTGAGATGGCCTAGGTCGCAGATTTGCGAGGACGGGCGGCTCGAATGTTCGCTAGCGACCTACGACAGCTACAGGCTTCCTGCCTATGCCTGTAGAAGGGGACTTTGAGATGTCATGCTGAAGTTTTCTGGAGATTATCTGGTTTCATTTTTGGGAAGCAGTCCACATGGAAAAATGATGCAGCCAAACTAAAGATACGCTCGATTGGTTCTTTCTAACCTCCCTGTTATTAAGAAGCAGGAAAAATTGAAGAATAAGAGAGGGAAAATGTCAAATTTGCTTGGTCTTCAACAAAGAAACCCTTTTGTTTTATTGCTGTGCTTCATATACAAGTTGACAGACCAGTCCTTCAACAATGAGAAAATGTTTAAAAAAAATTGTGTATTAAAATGTTTTGATTTGTGTACATTAATCTGAATAATAATGACTTTCTTTTATTTCCAATTCTACCAAAGAGGACAGAAGATCGAAGCAACCCAAAGTGAAAGACTTGAAGAAATATAGAAGAAATATAGGCAATGTAAGTAGGATTAAGTGATTTTGCTGTTTGTGGCGTTTCCTGGAAGTAGCTGGTTTATACCTCCAAATGGGACGACAGTCATGGATGTTGAGATGGCCTACGTCGCAGATTCGCGAGGACGGGCGGCTCGGATGTTCGCTAGCGACCTACGACAGCTACAGGCTTCCTGCCTATGCCTGTAGAAGGGGACTTTGAGATGTCATGCTGAAGTTTTCTGGAGATTATCTTGTTTCATTTTTGGGAAGCAGTCCACATGGAAAAATGATGCAGCCAAACTAAAGATACGCTCGATTGGTTCTTTCTAACCTCCCTGTTATTAAGAAGCAGGAAAAATTGAAGAATAAGAGAGGGAAAATGTCAAATTTGCTTGGTCTTCAACAAAGAAACCCTTTTGTTTTATTGCTGTGCTTCATATACAAGTTGACAGACCAGTCCTTCAACAATGAGAAAATGTTTTAAAAAAATTGTGTATTAAAATGTTTTGATTTGTGTACATTAATCTGAATAATAATGACTTTCTTTTATTTCCAATTCTACCAAAGAGGACAGAAGATCGAAGCAACCCAAAGTGAAAGACTTGAAGAAATATAGAAGAAATATAGGCAATGTAAGAAGGATTAAGTGATTTTGCTGTTTGTGGCGTTTCCTGGAAGTAGCTGGTTTATACCTCCAAATGGGACGACAGTCATGGATGTTGAGATGGCCTATGTCGCAGATTCGCCAGGACGGGCGGCTCGGATGTTCGCTAGCGACCTACGACAGCTACAGGCTTCCTGCCTATGCCTGTAGAAGGGGACTTTGAGATGTCATGCTGAAGTTTTCTGGAGATTATCTGGTTTCATTTTTGGGAAGCAGTCCACATGGAAAAATGATGCAGCCAAACTAAAGATACGTTCGATTGGTTCTTTCTAACCTCCCTGTTATTAAGAAGCAGGAAAAATAGAAGAATAAGAGAGGGAAAATGTCAAATTTGCTTGGTCTTCAACAAAGAAACCCTTTTGTTTTATTGCTGTGCTTCATATACAAGTTGACAGACCAGTCCTTGAACAATGAGAAAATGTTTAAAAAAAATTGTGTATTAAAATGTTTTGATTTGTGTACATTAATCTGAATAATAATGACTTTCTTTTATTTCCAATTCTACCAAAGAGGACAGAAGATCGAAGCAACCCAAAGTGAAAGACTTGAAGAAATATAGAAGAAATATAGGCAATGTAAGTAGGATTAAGTGATTTTGGTGTTTGTGGCGTTTCCTGGAAGTAGCTGGTTTATACCTCCAAATGGGACGACAGTCATGGATGTTGAGATGACCTACGTCGCAGATTCGCGAGGACGGGCGGCTCGGATGTTCGCTAGCGACCTACGACAGCTACAGGCTTCCTGCCTATGCCTGTAGAAGGGGACTTTGAGATGTCATGCTGAAGTTTTCTGGAGATTATCTGGTTTCATTTTTGGGAAGCAGTCCACATGGAAAAATGATGCAGCCAAACTAAAGATACGCTCGATTGGTTCTTTCTAACCTCCCTGTTATTAAGAAGCAGGAAAAATTGAAGAATAAGAGAGGGAAAATGTCAAATTTGCTTGGTCTTCAACAAAGAAACCCTTTTGTTTTATTGCTGTGCTTCATATACAAGTTGACAGACCAGTCCTTCAACAATGAGAAAATGTTTAAAAAAAATTGTGTATTAAAATGTTTTGATTTGTGTACATTAATCTGAATAATAATGACTTTCTTTTATTTCCAATTCTACCAAAGAGGACAGAAGATCGAAGCAACCCAAAGTGAAAGACTTGAAGAAATATAGAAGAAATATAGGCAATGTAAGTAGGAATAAGTGATTTTGCTGTTTGTGGCGTTTCCTGGAAGTAGCTGGTTTATACCTCCAAATGGGACGACAGTCATGGATGTTGAGATGACCTACGTCGCAGATTCGCGAGGACGGGCGGCTCGGATGTTCGCTAGCGACCTACGACAGCTACAGGCTTCCTGCCTATGCCTGTAGAAGGGGACTTTGAGATGTCATGCTGAAGTTTTCTGGAGATTATCTGGTTTCATTTTTGGGAAGCAGTCCACATGGAAAAATGATGCAGCCAAACTAAAGATACGCTCGATTGGTTCTTTCTAACCTCCCTGTTATTAAGAAGCAGGAAAAATTGAAGAATAAGAGAGGGAAAATGTCAAATTTGCTTGGTCTTCAACAAAGAAACCCTTTTATTTTATTGCTGTGCTTCATATACAAGTTGACAGACCAGTCCTTCAACAATGAGAAAATGTTTAAAAAAAATTGTGTATTAAAATGTTTTGATTTGTGTACATTAATCTGAATAATAATGACTTTCTTTTATTTCCAATTCTACCAAAGAGGACAGAAGATCGAAGCAACCCAAAGTGAAAGACTTGAAGAAATATAGAAGAAATACAGGCAATGTAAGTAGGATTAAGTGATTTTGCTGTTTGTGGCGTTTCCTGGAAGTAGCTGGTTTATACCTCCAAATGGGACGACAGTCATGGATGTTGAGATGGCCTACGTCGCAGATTCGCGAGGACGGGCGGCTCGGATGTTCGCTAGCGACCTACGACAGCTACAGGCTTCCTGCCTATGCCTGTAGAAGGGGACTTTGAGATGTCATGCTGAAGTTTTCTGGATATTATCTGGTTTCATTTTTGGGAAGCAGTCCACATGGAAAAATGATGCAGCCAAACTAAAGATACGTTTGATTGGTTCTTTCTAACCTCCCTGTTATTAAGAAGCAGGAAAAATTGAAGAATAAGAGAGGGAAAATGTCAAATTTGCTTGGTCTTCAACAAAGAAACCCTTTTGTTTTATTGCTGTGCTTCATATACAAGTTGACAGACCAGTCCTTCAACAATGAGAAAATGTTTTAAAAAAATTGTGTATTAAAATGTTTTGATTTGTGTACATTAATCTGAATAATAATGACTTTCTTTTATTTCCAATTCTACCAAAGAGGACAGAAGATCGAAGCAACCCAAAGTGAAAGACTTGAAGAAATATAGAAGAAATATAGGCAATGTAAGTAGGATTAAGTGATTTTGCTGTTTGTGGCGTTTCCTGGAAGTAGCTGGTTTATACCTCCGAATGGGAGGACAGTCATGGATGTTGAGATGGCCTATGTCGCAGATTCGCCAGGACGGGCGGCTCGGATGTTCGCTAGCGACCTACGACAGCTACAGGCTTCCTGCCTATGCCTGTAGAAGGGGACTTTGAGATGTCATGCTGAAGTTTTCTGGAGATTATCTGGTTTCATTTTTGGGAAGCAGTCCACATGGAAAAATGATGCAGCCAAACTAAAGATACGTTCGATTGGTTCTTTCTAACCTCCCTGTTATTAAGAAGCAGGAAAAATAGAAGAATAAGAGAGGGAAAATGTCAAATTTGCTTGGTCTTCAACAAAGAAACCCTTTTGTTTTATTGCTGTGCTTCATATACAAGTTGACAGACCAGTCCTTCAACAATGAGAAAATGTTTAAAAAAAATTGTGTATTAAAATGTTTTGATTTGTGTACATTAATCTGAATAATAATGACTTTCTTTTATTTACAATTCTACCAAAGAGGACAGAAGATTGAAGCAACCCAAAGTGAAAGACTTGAAGAAATATAGAAGAAATATAAGCAATGTAAGTAGGATTAAGTGATTTTGCTGTTTGTGGCGTTTCCTGGAAGTAGCTGGTTTATACCTCCAAATGGGACGACAGTCATGGATGTTGAGATGGCCTAGGTCGCAGATTTGCGAGGACGGGCGGCTCGAATGTTCGCTAGCGACCTACGACAGCTACAGGCTTCCTGCCTATGCCTGTAGAAGGGGACTTTGAGATGTCATGCTGAAGTTTTCTGGAGATTATCTGCATGGTTTCATTTTTTGGAAGCAGTCCACATGGAAAAATGATGCAGCCAAACTTAAGATACGCTCGATTGGTTCTTTCTAACCTCCCTGTTATTAAGAAGCAGGAAAAATTGAAGAATAAGAGAGGGAAAATGTCAAATTTGCTTGGTCTTCAACAAAGAAACCCTTTTGTTTTATTGCTGTGCTTCATATACAAGTTGACAGACCAGTCCTTCAACAATAAGAAAATGTTTTAAAAAAATTGTGTATTAAAATGTTTTGATTTGTGTACATTAATCTGAATAATAATGACTTTCTTTTATTTCCAAAAAACAGGCATGAAAAAATAGAAGAATAAGAAAGGGAAATAGTCAAATTCACTTGGTCTACAACAAAGGAGCACTTTTGTTAATGTTATTCCAATTCTACCAAGGCGGACAGAAGAAGCAGCTAAAGATTTTTCTTTGGTTACATCTTCTGACATTAGACTCGGACTTTTCTTGAATTGAATTTTAAATGTGCGTATTGTTATGCATTTACTTTTCTACATGGCTAGAGGTATAGGGGGAGGGTTGAGATCTCATAAACATGTTTTTTTGCGCCTGTCCCAAGTCAGGAGCCTCTGGCCTTTCTTAGTCTTAAATTTTTTTAATTTTAGTTTCTTGTGACCAATTTGGAAATTAGTATGGTGTTCATTATCACTGAACTAGTATATATTTGTTTAGGGGCCAGCTGAAGGACGCCTCCGGTTGCGGGAATTTCTCGCTACATTGAAGACCTGTTGGTGACCTTCTGCTGGTGTTTTTTATATGGTCGGGTTGTTGTCTCTGACACATTCCCCATTTCCATTCTCAATTTTATTGGAAGAAAAAAGGCAATGTAAGTAAACTGATTTAATAGAGATATGCTTGGTTGGCTTTTTCTATATATTACAGTTATGTTAGTGAAAATTGGTTTGGTTTGCAAAATGAGGACATATTTGCAGTGTTTTATTTCAAATTTAAAATCAATATAGTGCAAATGTATTTGATTTTTTTTCAGTTTTTGGTATATTGAATGCATCGTGATATATTGTAAAACAGGATAAACTTTTAATTAATTAAAACTGATTTAAACAGCTTGATCAAATAAAATAAATTTTTCTCTTTTAATTTTTATAAAATTTTGACAAAATATTTTCTTTTATGACTCTTTGACAAAAATATAAAAATCTCAAAAAACTTACGCCACACACTTTATCAGAAAAATTTCATTTAATATATAGGAGTTTGACAAAGACTATTTTTCATCATTGAGAAGCTTAATATTACCTCAACTAAAGAATGTGATTAAAACGTTCAGCTGTTTTTACAGAGTATTATCTCCTTCGTGTAATGAAGGCGTCAGACCACTAGTTACTCCCTCAAATTTAGAACATTTGTAAAAGAAGGCCTACTCTAACACAAAACAGTGCTTTTGATGTCATTGTTAACTTTAAAAATTTAACCAACAAATTTGCAGAAATGATACTTTTGGTGAAAGAGAAATGTGTTTCGACCAATTTATGCAACTTGAGCCAAAATTCACTTGTCTATCAGTTTGCATTAAATTTCAGCATAAATGCGCTCCACATTATACTCATTTAAGATTTCCAGAAAACCAGACGTTATTTAAGGAGCACCTCTGTTTCTAAGGTCAGATGTACCACCTTAATAGTAGAATTTTGCAACAGAATATTTATCTTAATTTGAAAACAATTTGCCATTGACAATACAAATATCAAATGATCATTTCAGAAATACATTGTGCTTCAAGTGCAAAGTCTTTTCTAACAATTAACAATTAACATAGTTGTTTTCTGAGCTAGTTCTGATTGGTCAGGTTTTATTGTGTTTCTTGCTTTTGTTCTATGGATAGTTCAGTGGTATCTTGATTTTCAGGATATGGTGTGTGTTATTCAAAGGCATCTTTTTATGTAATTTTGAAATGATATACATTTGATATTTGATAGGAATTGAGATTGAAAGACCAAATAATATAGTGCATTAAGGTGGTACCTAAACTGGTCCGTCATTCTATCTACAGCTTCACACAGAAGGAACAAGTTGGAGCTATTGTCACCTTGTCATTAATTGGACAAGTCTTACAAATTCAACAATTTGCTAATAAAATTTGCCATTTAAAGTCATAGGAAATTGACCTCAAATGTTAATACTGGGATGCCGCAAAATAATCAAGTATCTGTTAATTAATTCCATGATGGTAGCGCAGATGAATGACCAACGAGCTTGTTAACATGTTCTTGACAAACTGAGCAGTTTATGTGGTACCTAATACTACAGGGAGATAACTGTGTAGAATCAGCTAAAGGTTTTAATGATGTGTTGTTAAGGGAATATTAAGCTTCTCAATGATCCAAATTAGTGTTTGTCAAACTGCTATATATATATATATATATAACCAGTGTAATTTTTCTGATAAAAAAGGTTGGTTCAAATTTTTTTGAAATTCTTGTAATAGGGTCAAAGTAAATACTTTGTCAAAACTTTATGAAAATTCAACAAGCCAAATTAATTTTAGTGAAGGTGTAAGCTTTTAATTTTGTTTATAATTTTCAAAATAACGTTAAAAAAACCATTTTGAATCAAAATCTATTTAAGGTAGATTGATGGTATACCGCCATCTTGGATTGTACAATCACAGTACAAAATCGGTCTAGGTATTTGCCTTAATCTGCAAATTTGGAGACAGATTTGCAATTCAATGGTTAGACTGTTTGTTCTATTTAAGGAAACTTGTTAATTAATCGTATTTTACAAAATATTTTAACAAATATCATTTGTTTTGGTTTAAAAAAAATAATTCAAATGAGCCATTTAAGGGGAGATAACTCTTCATTTTGGCAAATTATAAAAAAAATCTGTCTCAAAAAATATATACTGGTGATCTACCTTAACAATGTGTATGTTGAAAATGTTACAAACCAATCATTTAAATTAAAAATTTGAAGAAAAAATGTTTGTTTTAAAGGTGAGGCTTGAAATTCTCAAGTTACACTGTTTTCAACAATTTCTCCCATATTCAATCTAGTCTGGTAATCTTCTTATTTATCAAAAAAAAAAAGGTAATGTCAAGAGTCCTTTCTTTTCATGTTTGAATTAATTATTTTTAAGGAAATTCATATTCAATGTCAAACCTTTTTGGTTGGTTGATGATTTTTTTTATTGGTTAAGTCCTAGAATTTAAAATAGATTCTTCTCTTAAATTAACTTCAAATCCAAAGTTTAAAGAACTATTTCACTTTTACTTTCAATTAGGGGGAGGGGAATGGAGGGACACGTTCTCCATTTATTTGTTTAATATTTAGCATTTCTATGTTTTAAGGGAGATAACTAACTCATCATTAAAATAAGTTAACCACAACAATTAGGAAATGTGTTAAATTACCATACAAACCATTGTTGGTTTTCTACTTTGAATGGTTTAACAATAATCATTTTTTAGGCCCTGTATATCTTGTTGTTCAGTGTGAGCCAAGGCTCAGAGTTGAAGGCCGTACCTTGACCTATAATTTTTTACTTTTATAAATTGTTATTTAGATGGAGAGTTGTCTCATTGGCACTCATACCACATCTTCCTATACCCATCATAAGTAAGATATTCAAAAGAAGAAATTTGTTACTTTTGAATACATTTTGTACTCTGGTCTTTTAAAGAAAGCATATTTTTCTCAGAGCATAATCTATATATATGTTTCCTCCTTGGAATCTTTATTTGAGTCATTTTAAAATTATTGCAAAATATTTTGTAATGTGGTTTTTAGATATGTATTTGACTTTAATTTCAATTTTGTTGACACTGTCTCCATATTTGTAGAAGACGCAATCATTTCATCCCTATACGGGATGATGACTATGTAGCACTATTTCATATCTAAGTGCAGTATTTATCAATTAATGTTTATAGTAGGACAGAATAGAAGAGGCATTGTATACAACTATTCTTTCAAATTTAAGAAATGGTAGATGATTTATTTTAAACGATTAAATTTTGCTGTGGGGGCCTCGGTGGCAGAGTGATTACTACTGTAACCACTAGCTACTTAACACTGATGTTGTGAGTTCGAACCTGCTCTTGTGGGTGCGTGACAGTAAATAGACTCCAATTTTAATTGACTAGGGTTGCAAGTTTCATTATCAAAGGTCAGTGGTTTTTTCCTGGATCTCCGGCTGCCCTCACCAATAAAAACTGGTCAGCATGAAAAATCACAAAAGTGGTGTAAAAACACCAACAATCAATCAATTAATGTTTCTGTGCATTTTTTTTTTTGTCTAGTCTTAGAAACATTTAGAAAGGCAATTGACAAAATTAATTGATTTTTTATTTTAAATTTCATATCGCCCACATGTTACTATTAATTAAATGTATCATACAAATTCCTTTCATAATTGGTGATGTGTTTCGGTTGTTGTGGTATTGAGTCCTAGCAAATTTCATAGCAGGTTGAAATTAAGGGGAGGTAATATCCCTGTTAACTACTCATTATTTGATATTTTATGCATAAAATATTTAAAAGATATTGGATAATTCATGCATGAAATATTAAAAAGGTATTGGATAATAAATTAGGAGCATAATCTTTATGTTGCGTAGTTATTTGGTTTAGTTAAAAAAAGGTAAAAAACTGAAGCTGTCAAACGGAATTTTAGAACCCCTTTCCATAGAATTGTCAATATTTTGAGTTACAGCTGTTTGATATTATTTCTCCTAAGGCCAATTAAAATTAATTGATAGATTTTCATCCCAGCCAGCCCTGATTTTTTTTATTTTGAAAAATTTTCAATTTCTGGATTTTGTTCATTTCCGTTACCAATAACTGTCAATAATTTTGTTTCAATCAGAACATCGTTTCATTTTGTCCAACATCAGCCAACCTTTTATCCACCTGCATTTCATTTTGGCTTTGTATTTCTTCAAGAAATCTAACTTAAATGAATAAGACGACATATTCTGTGCTCTAACATGACAACCTCATCTACCAAGAATTGAAATTGATTACGAGAAGGGCATGAAATATTTGGATTATGAGTAAAACGCTTAATTTACATTTTGCATATGCACAAATCATAATATTTTCAACACTGTTTGAGTTTTCATATTAATATGTACTTATACAAATTGTGTTGCATACCAATGCATTTGCTTCATTTTCTGGGGACCACAAATCATCACTTAGAAAGCAACATTCTAGATGATAATTTTTAAGGGTAGAAGAAATTGTGGTTTACAACCAATTTTTTGCAAATTTTCAAAATATTAGATATGTTTTAACCCACATCTGGTACTTAATATGTAATATTATAATTTAATCCAATAAATCATCATGATTGGAAAAAATATATTATTGTGAAGAAAGAAATAAACATTTTTGTGACATTTCAGTTATTTAAATGGACAGTGGATTTTGATATCATGAAAACCAATGTTGAAAAGCCCTTCAAAACAGCTTGAAATCAATATCAGCTCTTAGAAAGATGGTTAGAGAGATCTTCAACCAAGTTTGAGGCTTACCCATGAACTAAATCAGGCAAGTTTATTTAAGCCATACATTTTTTATAGATTTTATAGAAATGAAAATGTACATGAAAAAACACAAGACATCAAACAATATATTGATTTGAATGTGTTTCATTAATATCTCCAAAGACGAGTTGATTATATAGGGAATCACTGAAGCATGACTGGAGTCCCCCCTTTAGTTCAGTCAATAGGTCCACCTTATAATAAGTACTGGATCTCCCACTGAAACATGTTTGTGAATGCTCAACAATGCACTAACCTGGGACAATAAGAATAAACGGTAAAAATATGGTTCTTTTGGCTTTACACACTAGATTTGTACGAGGCATGTAAATAACAACTAATATAGAAAGTAGACACAAATAAATAAATCATGTTTTTTTAACTGAAGTATTATTAATATTCACAGACCAATTGATTTTCATGGGGTGGAGCCATGGATTTTATATGAAGCAAGATTTTTAAGCAAGACAAAATTTTGTTTTTTACATTATTCATATCCTATTTGCCAAAAATAAATCCAGAACATTTTTTCTGCAACTGAATATGTAGGTCTGATTATTTGTTTAAACATTACAGATTAGTAATTGGTTTGTCCATAAGGATTTAGACTGGAAATGGCAATTGAATCTGATTTTTAAAGTAAGTTTTGATCATTAATTTCTAAACTAAAATAGTGTAAAATGTGAATTTGTGTGAGATATAATGTTTTTGACCTGTCTATCCTGTCCATCAACCTGTTTCTTGTCATTAGAACAGAATTTTATAAAACAAGGTAGTTCGTACACAATACTATGTAGTTGCATGTGCATGTTAACAAGAAATTTTGAATGTTTTTCCCTAG
This sequence comes from Mytilus trossulus, assembly GCF_036588685.1. Taxonomy (NCBI): domain Eukaryota; kingdom Metazoa; phylum Mollusca; class Bivalvia; order Mytilida; family Mytilidae; genus Mytilus; species Mytilus trossulus. The sequence continues at coordinate 70,945 of NW_026963335.1, forward strand.
AAGTAATGTTATGCCCCTCTGGACTTAAATTAAGGCCTATACTGCTGTAACAGTTTCAATACAAGTCCTCTAAAACTGCACAACAGAATTTCATGGATCTTTGAAGTTAATGAGGACAGTATATAGCATATCCACAAAATATCAGTTCACTTTTTTTCTAGCAATACAAGCACAATAGATTTCTTTAACAAGTATATGTTATTATAGTAGACTGTTTTGTGAAAGATATCTATAGTGCTTAAATTGACCTGTAAAAGGAATATTTCATACAAGTATATTGCTTTTATTATTTGTTTATAGGCTGATGTGAGGACTGATTTTATGGTGTTGGAAGTAAGAACTGGCGATCTTATACTGCTAACATATTGGTAGATATACCCAAATTTTTATCCTCCACGTAACACATATCTCAGACAATTTCTATAATGGTGGACAATCAACTTTTTATGCCCCACCTACGATAGTAGAGGGGCATTATGTTTTCTGGTCTGTGTGTCCGTCCATTCGTCCGTCTGTTCCGCCTCAGGTTAAAGTTTTTGGTCAAGGTAGTTTTTGATGAAGATGAAGTCCAATCGACTTCAAACTTAGTACACATGTTGCCTATGATATGATCTTTCAAATTTTAATGCCAAATTAGAGATTTCACCCCAATTTCACGGTCCACTGAACATAGAAAAGGATTATGCGAGTGGGGCATTCATGTACTGAGGACACATTCTTGTTTAAAAGAGTTATGCCCTATGGAAATATAAAATAAGTGCAACAAGTGGAACATTGGAACTATAATCTTTCAATTTAATCTAAAAGTGTTTGATGTCAGTTAAATAACGGTTCAGGTATCATGAAGATTGAATTACATTGAGATATTCAGCTCCAGAGGAAAGGGGTACATAATTGACCGAGATAGTCAAGATACTGACAAACTTTGAAACAGAAATTGTTTTGGACTTTTTTTCTATTTATCAAGATTCAGACTAAATATCCAATGAATTTCTTTAGTAATTGTTAAGCACAAACTTGAATGTTCAAAGTATAATTTTTTATCAACCAACTTTCTATCAAATATCCACAGAAATCAAAGTTTTCCTCAATCACAATGAAAATTATTTAATCTGTAGATTTTTTGAAGAGTTTAGATAACTGATTAAACTTTGTATTACAGGTTAGCATCACAGCTTGTCCTTTTGCATACTGTCCAGAGTAGAATTTGGATCTTTTTGAGGTGAAAAAATATATATTTGTCCACATACAAGAGGGTGGTAATGGGGATACCTTTATAACCAATAATGGTAAAAATTATTACAGAATAATGGTTACTGGAACTTTGGAGCATGCAATAAAATGTAAAGTTTTAGATGATGAAAATTAAACAAATTTTGACGAATCAAATTAGTTTTCTTCCAAAAAAAAAATAACAGTAACAATCATTGTTTGATGCTAGCAGTAGCCAATAATAACTGCTTGACGCCTGATGGTAAAGGGCATTACTACCCTCATACAAATTTTGTTAATTGTTGTAATCTTATGGACAGTTTAAATTTCTATAAATCTTTATTATTTGCAATTATATTTCATTTTTATATTTTCTGCTGCAGCCTTTATAGATGCAAATCAGATCTTTTAATGTTAAGAAGGTTTATAGTTCTTTTTAACTTCTTTCTCTTATACCATTTTTAAAAGAAAAATTACCACTCAAATATTTAAACATTACCTAATTCATATACTTTAACAACTAACTTGAAATTCACTATGGATTGTCAAGAAATGAAATATGATTTTATTTATTTTACAGGTGCCCTTGTGTGGTCAATCCAATGGACAATAACAATCATGCAGACCAGATATATATTGCTTTTTAGTATAATAAAATCTTTAAATGATAATTCTGAAAGCCAAATGATTCATTTTTTTATGCTGTTACTTTTTCCATTTACTGTAAATTAACAAATTTTTGTTTTTAATGCTGAATAATATTCGTTTGGCTCAAATAAAGTATACAGATATTTAGCTCCAGATTTTGATATATGTATTCCTATGCAAATAAAAACTTGTATTATAGTTATAAAAATAGTTGATTAATACTTATCATTTTATAATTATTATTTGATGAAATGGAAAATTATAATTGTAAAGGTTGACAATTTGATAGAATAAAATAGTCTTTTATGATTGACTGGTAGACAGATCAACAGGTTGACAAGTCAACAGATGCCTATATTAAGGAAACTCGCTTGTCATGTTTTGGAACTTTGGTAAGGCAGCAACCATTTGTTTTTTTTTTGGGGGGGGGGGGGGCTATGGGTTGGTTTTTTTGGAAAAAAAAGTTTGTTTCCAGTTTTGGGAGAAAAAAAATAATTTGTTTTTGATTCTGAAAAAAATAAATTGTTTGTTTCACCCTAAGCTGCCACTATATGTAATGCTAAACTTGAAAGAAAAAAATTGTTTTCGACTTGTCGCGGAAAAAAAAGATTGTTTTTCGCCAGAGGCAAAAAAAAGTTTGTCCAGAAAAAAAAACCATAGCCCCCCCCCCCCCCCCCCCCCCCCCCCCTAGAAAATCAAATGGTTGCTGCCTAAGATTTTCTGAATCCTCTGGTCTTATCCATTTGAATGCCATAACAAATTTTGCCTGGTGACCCCATTTTTCTTTTTATAATTTTTTTACATGTATAATGATAAGCTGTCTGTTAAAGTCTTATATAATTTTTAATTCATTTTTGAGGACTTAAACTTGTCAATGATACAGCTATGAAAAGTCATTAAAGAACATTTTCCCGCCAAAATTTCAATGGCTAATATATCAAAACGAGCATGGTGATCTATGTATTTTTTTTTTTTTGCTTTTTGGATTCCTTTATTAATCCCCTATCGATATAAACTAGTCTTTTGAAACGGAGAAGCAAGTTCCCTTAAAATAATGCCTTTCTTTTTAAGTAACAATATAGGGCACTTAATTCATAACACATTAATAGAGCATTTCCTCAACCCTTAAACTCACTATCATCCTTTACTTTAACCCTAACCCTCACCCTTAATCTAACTCTAAAGGAAGTTTGCTGCTCAGTTTCAAAATAAATAACTTTCCATAAAACTAGTATATATTGATAAGAGATTAATTGAGGAATCAAAAAAGCAAAAAAAAATTATAGGGATCAATGTGCTTGTTTTCATGATATTAGCCATTGGAATTTTCTCAAGAAAATGTTCTCTTGATTTTTCATAGCTTTATCATTGACCAGTTAAAGTTCTCAAAAACTTTTAAAAAATATATTAGACTTTTACAAGTGGCTTATAATTATACATGTAATAGATTTATAAAAAGAAAAAAGGAGTAACATGGGCAAAATTTTTTAATGGGTAAAACCAGAGGAATTTGAAAATCGGACTAAAATTCCAAAACATGACAAACATCCTTAATCATAATCCTTACACTAGCTGTCCTAACCCATAGATGTAATACCTATATATATGTCTATATGCATGGGTATTAACTCTATGCCTACCCCTAACCTTACCACTAGTCCTTGAAACTAGTCGGTCTATGTAGGTAGACAATTATTTGTAAAAGTTAATTTGTCGACTTGTCGACCAACAATTTTGGTAATGTTAATTAGTTGTTGAGCTGTGAATGTAGACAATTTTTTGAAAGTAAACATGTTGTTTTCTTGTGAATTTTATTATTTTTTCAAGATTCTACTGTCAACTTGACAACAGTGTGTCACATATTTAACAAAAGAAGATAGTCAGCAAGGAACTACATATCTGTATACTCCAGTTTATCCATTTATTTTCCAATGACTATAAATTCAAATTTTTCATACATTTTTTTTAATAAAAATTGCTACACCAGTATAGATTTCACAAAAATAAAATTATATTGTAAATTTCGATAGCATGATTTATTTTAAACATGTCTTTAAATAACAATTATTTGTTCTTTTTGTCCAATGTTTAACATTACCAAGCAATAAATACTTCGAAATTTGGTTTGAATTTATAGTAAAAATATGTTTTCATTATTTATATATCCATGATACTATTATACATTTTATTTTGCTTTATAATAAACAAAATTGTATAATAATTTTTATTTGAAAAGTACCTATTTCACAAAGCATCCTTGAGACTTTCATCAGTTTACAGAGGTCATTATAAGTTTTGCATGTTGGCACAGTGGAACAGGATATGTCCGTTGAAGGTTTCTAGGTTTGATATGATTTATTTTAAAATAAAATGTTCCACAGCATGCCGCTTGGTACATCATGACCAGTTTGAGCAAATATGGACACATCATTTAAGATTGATACAGGTCGAATTTGGATTGTCATTAAATATAAGGCACAGAACAATGAATGTGGTCTATGAACTTATAAATTTAGAATTTGTGATCAACTTACTGATTATAAAAAGATGTGGTGTGGTGCTAATGAGACAACTCTCCACAAGAGACCAAATGACAGGAATTAACAGCTATAGGTCACTGTACAGTCTTCACTTGAGCAAAGCCCATACTTCTCTTCAGCTATAAAAGGCCCCAAAATGACAAATGTAAAACAATTTAAACGAGTAAAACTAACGGCCTAATTAATGTAGAAAAAAGAACGAAAATCAAATATGTTACACAGTAACAAACGACAACCACTGAATTACAGACTCCTGACTGAGGACAGGCACATGCATTTAGAAGTCTCCTAACATGGGACTCTGGTGTAACAGAACAACATAAGTAAGAACTATAAAAAGTTGAAAAGGGCTTCATCTCATCCCACCATCAGTAAGTATATCTAGCATATAAAATTGAGAATGGAAATGGGAAATGTGTCCGAGACAACAACCCGACCAAATAAAATAAACAACAGCAGCATGTCACCAACAGGTCTTCAATGTAGCGAGAAATTCCCGCACCCGGAGGCGTCCTTCAGCTGGCCCCTAAACAAATATATACTAGTTCAGTGATAATGAATGCCATACTAATTTCCAAATTGTACACAAGAAACTAAAATTAAAATCATACAAGACTAACAAAGGCCAGAGGCTCCTGACTTAGGACAGGCGCAAAAATGTATAAATTTCTCATTATTAATTACAATACAAATATATTCCGTGAGACCCATTCTATATTGGCCAATATCCCAAATTTATATGCATGGTTAATTTCAGCATATCGAGGAACCATGCCCGTGAATTATAAATTTTTTTATGAATTTGGACCACTTGGACTTAAATGTGAACCAAATGAAAGCGGGCCTAAAATTCTAAATCTACATAAATTCAGCTATAAAAAAAAACTCTGTTTGGTGTCAAGGATTGGATATGCAAAGTTTAATTTTGGACCCTGATGGAGACCAGTTTGAAAACGGAGTAAACAAACTATAAATCCAAATAAATGTTGAGATTCGGCATATCACGCAACCCCAGTTATACTATTGTTGGTGCAATCAAACAGTTCGAAGTCATTAATGTTTGACCATTTGGATATCAATGTGAACAGAATGATTTGAAAACCAAATAATACCAGGGCAGTAAACAAGAAAACTGCTCCTCACAAATTGACTCGTACATGGGCCAATCATTTTCGTTATCTTCACTCTACAATTCCCGGCTTAAACAGTTAAACCATACTGAGTGACCAAAAAAGTGTTATCTGATGAATTACTGGATACAAAATGTTTAATTTGTGCCTCAACGGAACTGTGAACACAAAGATTTGGGCTGATGGTAATTATATATATATATATGATCCTGGTGATCCATCTAACTATAGAGGTATAACAATTACTAGTACCATTGGTGAACTTTTTAACAATATTTTGAATTAAAGACTTGACAAATGATTGTTCTAAAATAAATAAGTTCATTATTCTCAGATTGGCTTTACAAAAAATGCCAGAACTTCAGATCAGTCATATATTTACACTGAGAGACAAATACTGTCACAGTAAAGTAAGCATTCGACAGTGTAATTAAAAAAGGACTAAAACAAAAGCTTATAAATATGAAAGTTGGTACCTTATTCTATAATATTATATAAGATATGTATAAAAATAGTAAAGCATGTGTAGGAATTGGAGCTTCTCTCACTGACCCATTTAGCCGATGATTAAATTAGGTGTAAGGCAAGGGCATAGATAGCATGAGTCCTTCTTTATTCAATTTTTTAATAAATGACTTTCCAACTTATCTTGACTCCTGTCTGGATGCAGTTTCACTTCACTCAGAGAAATCAAACTGTTTGATGTATGCAGTTGATTTGTTATAATGTCAATATCAGCAACTGGGCTTCAAAGTAGACTTATTCAGCTAGAAAAATCATTTTGTACTGATTCGTGCCGTAAAGTTAATATTAGAAAAACTAAAGTTATTATGTTAAATAATGCTGGAAGAAAAATTCAGGCTGATTTCCTGCTTCTGGATAACTTGATAGTTTGTATGTCACATTGCAAATACTTATTTGTTCACTTTACTGCATCTGGAAGTTTTCATCTAGCTAAAACTGAAATAAATAGTCCAGAGGCGGATTTAGGGGGCAGGCCCCCCTTTTTGGAAAAAAATTGGTTGCTTATATAGGAAATCACTGAACATGCTGAAGCTTGACTGGATCTGACCCCTTCTTAGGCAGTCAGTGGGTCCCCACTTATGAAAATTTCTGGATCCGCCACTGTAGTCCTAACTAATAAGGCTCTTTAGGCCTATTAAAAACTAAGAAAGGATTTTATAAATTTGTCTCCGGGAATAAAGTCATGTTAACATATTTTTTATCATTTACCCTGAAACCAATTCTGTTATATCATTCAGAGGTATGAGGAGGTATTAATGTTTCATATAATAAATTACAGTCCTCCGTATTTAATCTTAAAAATTTTTAAAAAAATATTTATGACGGGGATTCGCTTGAAGATTCACTTGTTTTTTTCACAATCTTTTCACAATAATTTCTAACCTCGAAAATGTACCTGACGATTGGCAGAAAGGCATCATCAAACCATTACATAAATCAGGTTCCGTTTTTCTGTATTGATAATTATAGAGTCATCACGCCTACTTCTAATGTTTATAAAGTATATGCAAAAGTTTTGGAAGGATCGATAATGTCCCATTTGGAAGAAAATACCTTTTTGGTTAAAATCCAGAGAGCATTTCGTAAAAAAAGAAAAATCAAGAACCATCTTTTTACACTACAAGGTATTTGCTCTATTCGTAAAGTTAAAAACTTTAAACGTTTCTCGCTTTTCTAAACCTTTCCCGAAGGCCTTTGATAGAGTCTGGCAGGATGGCCTTTTCTATCTTTTGTGGAAAAACGGCATTCAATGCAAGTGCTGGAAATTGCTCAAATCTCATTATAGCAACATATCTAATAAAGTATCGTTTGGTGCAAGTGAAACAGGTTTCTTCGACCAAGAATTTGGCCTTAAACAAGGCTATGTTTTGTCTCCAACACTGATGTTCTGGCTTCTCCTCAATCCGAAATATATATATATTAGTGCAGTGAGAAACTCCATCTCATGCGTGTTCTCAAAATTTATACTGGTGTACACAAACGAGATGTAAATTTTGCTGTATTATCAGAACTGAGGCGTTTCCCCATCCATTATGATATTGTTAAGTCAATTGTTAAATGCTGTTATAGATTTGAAAAAAAAAGATTGTTTCAGGATCGAACAACGACGTAGGGACGAACTTTTCAAAATTCGTCAATTTCAGTTATGCATGACTAAAAAATAAGTTTTATTACAAATTCTGTATTACTTATTTGAATTAATGACGGCCAGCTATCGTGTTCAACATTGCACAAATATTATCATAGAATTTAAAAAAAAAATGTTAAAATATCCTCAAACAAAATTACGTATTAACTTAGATTTATTATATTGTATGTATACCCATTAATGAAACATACGATTTTCTTTCACAAATAATTGTGTAAATGATTGTCCTATGAGTTCAATTATGTAAGCATGAAATGTTGTATAGAAATTTAAAAAAATCATGCATGTTGTATGTTGTATTTTTTTTTCAATTAAAAAATTAAAATTGCGATAGTTTAACGATTGTTAGCCTATTGAAACACAGCCAGATTCGAATACAAGTTAAGAAATTCCGGTAATGTATCAAACAGATGTACAATGGTATATCCATGGAAGTAAATTTAAATATTACTTCCATGATCTTCCATGGTATATCCTTATCGAATTGGGAAATATTACATTTAGTTTTTTTATTAAAGATTAAAAGTACTATTTTTTACTTCATATTTGAATCTTTACGCTAATTGCCGCTAAGAAAGTAATCAAAAAAATCAGTGTATATAAAGTGCGAATCCAGCTAGTTCATTTTCACTGTCATATGCGGGTATGTCTATTGTAGAATAAAGGATCATGGGAAAACTGTATTTGTTTACGTTTTGAAAATACCAAATTAATTGATTTGAAGGAAAGTTTTTACATATTTTCATTGCGATATGTCTATATTATGTACAAGCTTAGCATTAAAGTTTAAATAAGTGTTATAAAAGCAACATTATATAGCATATCGATTATTGAAAGCGATTCATTTTAACTATAGATGCGACGAATTATCACTGTTAGTGCAGTCATTTCTGATGTGGAATTTTCGAAGATGCGAGGAATTTTTATTGTAGAATTATGTGATAAATGCACTTGAAACAAATGAAAAAACTTAGTTGATGACTTTAGAATTTATGATAAATGTATTTTCCAATTGAAATACAAAATCCTCATTCATTCTTTATCAAATATATAGCTTTTCAAACTCGGAAAGTCGGATTACCTAATTTTTAAATTTAATCGACAGTAATAACAGAACATTCAGTATAATAAATTAAATAACACATAGCTGAGAGGGTGACATAGCAGATTGGAACCCTCGAAAAGGCATTGTCAACCTTGGCTTCGCCGCGGTTGACAATGTTTTCTCGGGGTACCAATCTGCTCTATCACCCTCTCAGCTATGTGTTATTTATAAAATAAGTTATTCAGCTTTTTGATAAAAGATGCCACCTGTCTATATAAATTAAAATTATGTTTTAAAGACTAAAATCAACTGTTTACTAGCGTTTAAATCCCAAAAGTGCACTCCCCCAAAACCCTAGAGCTTACGTATTTCTATCCCCAAAATGACGTCATAGGCCCGACTACTAGAGTTTTTAATAAAACGGAGATAGCATAAAGAAAAGAAAGTTAACCAAACCCCTGAAATATTTAAAGACCAACAGTAAAATGACTACCGTCACACTCCCTCCCTCTTAAGACCTAATGTGCCGAAACACATTAGTCCAAAGTGACAAGAATATAACCTAAAATATATAATTTAAAAACAATTTTTAAATTTACACAAGTGATTAACAATATGTATAATGTTACTAGTTTGTAAGTATTGTTCAAAGACTATCTGAAATAAAGTTATAGTTAGCACAATATGCAATGAAAATTCAGCCTACTTGGGCCTTTAAAATTTAATATAGATCAACAAGTAATAAAATATTCAATAACAACAACAATAACATATATTTATATAACAATGTTCAACCTGAAATACAAATGAAATAAATTAAGTTATTTAAATAAAATTATGCAACAATAAATATAATAGATATAGAGTAACATCACAATATAAAATATAAAGTTTCAACGTTTATTGTTTGGCAATGTCTCTGAATAGTTCATCTCTCCATTTATTTTCGGCTATCTGTCTCCTGAGTTCTCGGTTTTCTGCTTCGAGCTTCCTTCTACTGTCTCTGTCTTGTTGTCTGCTTCCTGATTCCTTTATATCCTCCAACTTGTGTTTCGCTGACTCACGCAACCGTCCAATAGCATCCATAGAGTTGCACAGCCATCTTAGAAGGGATTCAACTTCTGGGCGGGTCTCTAGTATTAGTGGCAGTATTAACGGAGGCAGATCTGTTATTAATGTTTGAGTTTCACTGCTTGTGTTTTTACAACCAGATTGGTTGTTTTTCTCTGTTGTCAAGTTTTTACTCTGAATTGTTGATGTACAACCAGAGTGGTTGTGTGCAGGATCCCCAGACTAGGCATTTTCTGTTTCCAGCTGACTTCTGTTTCTATACTCGGTAAGAGAAATTCTTGATGTTAAGGAAAATGAGGTTCGATCAGGAAATATAGAAAAGTCTGGTAGAGGAAGTAATGGCGGTCTTCTTGGTATTTCTGGAAATTTTGATGGGAGATTTACAACGAAAGATGGTGAAGTGGTGATAGATGATGTAGTGATGATAGATGGTGTACTGGTGATAGATGGTGTAGTGATGATAGATGGCGTACTGGTGATATATGGTGTGTTGGTGATAGACGGTGTGTTGATGTTACCCATAGTGGTAACAGTATTTGTCAATGATGTGGTAGAGGTTGTTGTTGTTGCTAATTTGGTCCGGCCACGAAAAATAAAAACACCAGGATCTACAAATCCTTTATTTTCTCTGACCTCTTTTTTACATGTGGTTAATTGCGTTTCAAGTTTAAGTACATTTTCAATTTCATGAACTTTTTTAAGGTGCTGCTTCATATCAGCTTTCCTTCTACATACTGACTTGCACAATCTCTCAGGGCAACTGTAACTGATAGATAAATATAGGTGCTTCTCGTCCCAGTGTCTTTGATATTTAGCTTTTGACCCAAACCGACCGGCGTTACAACCATCAATGGGACACTGCATAGTTATTGCCGTATAGAAAAATTCAATTCTGTTCAATTCAATATAAATCCTCATCTTCAAAATCTCCATCAGCAAAGATTTGAATTTCCATCCTGAAATTGGAACCAAAAGTTTTTAGGTGACAATGTATAAATGCATTTGATTTTATTGATTAAATTATTCAGTCAATTGACTAGCACATCTCCCCCTTTAAAATAAAAATAAACTAAAGAAATATATTATGTCAAATTAAATATTACTCTTGACAATTCTGACATGGCCCACATTGGCCAGTCATTTTAAAGCAACATTGTTTATTTAGTAGAAGTGTACATGTTTCTATCAACGTAGCCGAAAACTAAGAGTCCATGGCCAACAAATTGCCTTATAAGGGGGTGGTAAAGGGGGGACACTGAACACGGAAACACGTGAAATAAAACTGATCGCAAAAACGTAGCACGAAAAATAAAAATCGGGAAAAACGAAGCACGAGAAATAAAATCGTAAATATTAAGAAAAAAAGTACCAACAGTTATTACTCAGCCGTTCTTGGAGATCATGTAGACATTGTTAATGGACATAAAGACCTTGTGGTCACCGTTAAGCGTCTGCTTTATCAGATAGTAACAAGTTTTGGAATATTTTTAATCAAATGCGGAACAATGCAAGAACGAGAAATTAAGAGCACCGACACGAAACACGGAAAATAAAAAAGGGGAAATACGAAGCACGCACATCGAACCAAACACGAGAAAACGAGAAATAAAACACCAAAAACACGAAAACACGTGAAATAAAAAGGCAGAAAACGTTGCACGAAAATAACCCTTCAGTACCACCCTCTTATAATAGAACATGCCCACCCTGACTGTTTATAAGTCGTGTTACATTGGTACACATTGACCAATTCAACGTTCTCTATTATATCGATCCACATTAATCGATTTAACCACAGCACCCGGTTACCAATAGTACCGAAAGTACGTAAATACCCATGGCAAACAATAGACCACTTTCGAGTTCATCCGTCACCGGAAAAAACTCGTCAATTATACGCATCTTTATGACGTCATTTACCAGATAGAGGGGGGCGCCTGTATCCCTGCACTATTTACGTTCATCAATTAAGCGTGTTAGTGATCGTCATTGTGTAGGATAAACTAGAAATAATGGTTGTTCTGTAGGTACTTAATGACAATTTCCTAATGACAGCAGTGCTGGTTGTTAATTTTTAGAATTCAATTTGCCGAATAATTCGTACAATATAGAATTATAGTTTTCCAACCACTCGCTCAACATTGGAAAGGAAGTGACGACGCCCTAAACGCACAAATGACGGTGATAAAGGCGTGTATAATTGACGAGTTTTTCCGGTGACGGATGAACTCGAAAGTGGTCTATTGTTAGTGTGCGTATACCGGAATACTGTACATTCATAATTAACTAATAATAAAAGAAACATAAAATATGTGCTAATAAATTATCCGAACACTTATTCAGAATCACAAAAGCATGTATTCATGCAGAGTTATGGTTATGCTCTTGTTAAATACATACCAACGAGTATATATATAAATACATAGTATATTGAGAGTGTAAATTTATTATGTTGGGTATAAATATAAAAAAAGAATATGTATAGTTTGTACTTGTATTGTATATTTTTGCATTTCAAATAAATAACTTCCCCCCTTCTTTTAATAAAAAGAATTTGGCATTCTTTTGACTGTTTTGTAATGTATGTTAATATGGCGAAAACTTTATTGGAAGTTTTATCTGTCTTCCCCGACTACTGTACTTAGGAGAGGCTGGTTCCGTTTCAACATTGTGAACATTTTCATCTTGTATATCAGTGATATTGTCAACGGTGTCATCAATCCACATTGATTGATATAATGTTTGTTCTGTCAATTGTTCTTCTTGAACTGAAGCATCAGATGTATCATCACGTGTGTAAAGTGCTTTTAAATGGTCCACATGGACTACTTTAAGCTTTGAATTTTGACAATCCTTTATTTTATAGGTTATATCAGACAATTTTCTACTAATTTTGTAGGGACCAATCCAACCCAAACCAAGTTTTTTGTTTGCTTTTGGTGGATACCATCTGAGAACTTTATTCCCAATTTCAAATTGTCGGTGTTTTAGCTTACAATCATAGTATTTTTTCTGACTATGAAAACTTGACTGCAAATTTTCGTGAACTTTATCAAAAGCTCTTTGCATGGCGTCGCGCATCCATTCGATGTATAGGTTTGGACAGAAACTAAAAATTTCATCTTGGTTTGACCCGGTTAAGATATCAATTGGTAAAGATATTTCGCGTCCGAGCATTAGTAAATTTGGACTGCATTTTGTACTTTCGTGGGTACGTATATACATGCTCTGTATGCCAAAGTAACATAAGGGAGGTGGCTATCCCAATCATCTTTATTTTCATTAACAAACATTGATAAAATTTGTTGAAGGGTCCTATTGTAGCGCTCTACCATACCGTCTGACTGTGGGTGATAGGGAATGGTTCTAGTTTTCTCGATTTCCAATAGATCGCACATACTTGCGAATAGTTTGGATTCGAACTCACGTCCCTGGTCAGTATGTATACAGTATGTATGGCGCCCCGAACCGAGAAATAAATGCAGTTACGAGCTTGTCGGCCACTCTCTGAGCACAGTGTTCTTTGAGAGGATACGCCTCAGTCCACTTGGTAAAGTAATCGGAAACTACCATGATGTACTGGTTTGAATGGTCTGTAATTGGCAGTGGACCCATTAGATCTCTTGCGATGCATTCCATTGGTCTATAAACATTTCGATGTTGCATGGGAGATTTGCCTAGACCAGGGCCCGGTTTTCTTTGCTGGCATAAGAGACATGTCTGACACCATCGTGTTATGTCTGTAGTCATTCCCGGCCAATAAAACCTTGCTCTGACTTTCGCTAGAGTTCTATCGCGACCAAAGTGCCCTGCTGTTCTACAGTCATGTAGAAGACGCAAAATTTCTCCCCGAATTCTCATTGGGGCAAATAGTTGCTGATATGATGTTCCAGCACTATTTTCCCATCTTCTGTACAGAATGTCGTCAATTACATCGAGCAACTCCCATTGTTTTAATAAGGTACTAAGATCTTGGTCAGCTGTGCTTATCTGAGGCTTTTCTTTACCATGTATATGCCGCAGCGTTAGCAATGAACTGATTGTTTTGTCTTCATGTTGATATTGTTTTAATTCGGTTGACCTCCATTGTTGTGTCCAGTTTGATTCTTGGAAGTCAACCGAAGTGCTGACATCAGTCATCAGGGAATTATTTAGCGTGTTGTCATGCTTAGAGATGACTGATACAGGACAGATGCCTGTATTGTTATTAGCGCTGCACTGTAAACAGGTACTCTTCTGACATCCTCGTCTTGGGCGCCGAGACAGGGCGTCGGCATTGACATGTTATGTCCCTTTTCGGTGTTTTATGTCAAAATCATACGTGTCAAGGGTGGATATCCAGCGTGCCACCATTCCCTCTGGTTCTTTAAAGTTTTTCAACCATGTAAGGGAGGAATGGTAAGTACGAATAAGAAAGTTTCGTCCGTACAGAAAATGTTTGAACTGTTTTACGAATACCACGACTGCCAAAAGTTCTCGATAAGTTGTGCAATATCTCATTTGTGACCTTGAGAGAGTTTTGCTACCGTACGCAATAACTTTTTCCTCTCCGTCTTGAACTTGCGATAGGACAGCGCCAATGCCGTAGGTACTAGCGTCTGTGTCTAAAATGAATTGATCGTTCCGGGTAGGATAAGACAAAATTAGAGCGGAAGTAAGCGCATTCTTCAAAGTAAGAAAAGCGTTTGCACACTTGTCAGACCAGACGAATTTCTGGTCTTTTCTAGTTAACTGTGTAAGTGGAAAAGATATTGTTGAAAAATTGTCTATAAACTTGCGGTAGTAGGACGCTATGCCTAGAAACAAACGGACATCAGACACATTTTCCGGAGCTGGCCAGTGCTTGATAGTGTCTAATTTTTCAGGGTTACACTTAACTCCTTCCTTGGAAACGACGTGACCCAAATAGGACACTTCTTCTTCTTCAAAGAGGGCACATTTTTTCGGTTTAAGTTTTAGGTTTGCTGATTGGAATCGATGGAAAACAGTTGTCAAGTTTTGTAAAGTTTCATCAAAAGATTTCCCAAAGACAATTACATCATCAAGATACACAAGGCATCTTTCCCATTGAATTCCGCTCAGTACGATTTCCATGAGACGTTCAAAACTTGCAGGGCTGTTAGCTAGGCCAAATGGCATACATTTAAATTGAAAAAGTCCTTTGTGAGTGGCAAATGCGGCCTTTTTTTTTTTTTTTTTCATTTGCCAATACCCGCTGGCATTGTCCATGGAACTAAAGTACTTGGCGCCCGCAAGTGAATCTAAATACTCGTCGATGCGCGGAAGTGGATAGGCGTCCTTGCGCGTAATGGCGTTCAATTTTCTGTAGTCCACACAGAAGCGCGTGGCGCCATCTTTCTTCTTCACGAGTACAATTGGTGCTGCCCAAGGAGAGTTACTGTGCTCTATTATGTCTTGCTCCAACATTTTCTCGATTTCTGTCTCTGCAATCTCCCTCATGTGTATTGGTAGTCGGCGCGGAGGAAGTTATTCGGCTTCGAATCTCCCGTATCGATAATGTGCTCGAAAAAATTAGTTTGTCCAAGTATCCCATCCGGTTCCATAAAAACGTCGGTATATTTTTTAATGACGGTAGTGAGTGCAGCGCGCTGGTCATGTGTTAGTTTTTTTAGATGCATTGTCTACCAACGGCTACAAATGTGCAGGACGTTCAAGACTGACTTCCGGTCGTATTGAGTAGATTCGTTTTTCAAATCCGCATCTATCTTCATAACTTACTTTCTCTTTCTGTCCAAATTGACAAGAGAGTTTCTATTCGACAGGGTGTACCGTTGCCACCTGTATATTTTTCTTTAGGTAGCAATAAACAGTTAGGAAAAAATATTAAAATTTGCTCTCATAAAATTTACCATCCCCTTTTCATTGCTTTCTTGCAATACTTATCTTACTATTTGTGTCATATATGTGCATATGTATGTAATCAGAATCTTCCATAGATTTTATATCCAGTATATAAAATGGTAAAATATAATTTCTTTTGGGTGTATCCATGGCAACAATCTGCACTTATTTGCTATAAAATATTGCAAAAAGGGGGGGAAAAGATGTCACATATTTCCCCAAAATATGGCTAAAAGAAGAATTGCAATCGCTTGAAGTAATACCTTTTCTGAAACTGTGTACATATATCATTCAGTAGATTCAATGAAAATCATATGTCTTTCATCTCATTTTTTTGTAAAATTGCGTCAAAAACTTCGTGTAGAAAAAAAGTGTTTGTAAACATTACATTAATTTCTGGACCAATGGCCGGTCAAGCTATGAAAATACGGATTGTCAAACAGAAAATAGCCCATAAAACATGTTAAAAACAATCTTGATGCCCTTATAAACCATCTTTGAAGGCTAAATTAGTACTCAGCTGTCTAAAAATTAATTTTATTACACAATAACTTTCCTATTTGAAAAATCCACAGGGGCCATAATGCGAAACTAAACTCTTAACTGTGTATTGCTACCTTAAGATTTTCGGATTTGGTGTCGGGTTCATTATAGAAAAGACTATATTTGTATTTGTTGTATCGGTTAGTGACTTTTGTATTATAACATGTTCACCACCCCTGAATCGATCTAATTGCTCTAAACAGCCATCTTTAGTACTTGGAAAATGACTCCGTATTTTCCCGATAACGAACATTTCACTGTGCGCAGGAATCATGAACAGTTTCCGCTAAGTGTACTCTTGCACATCGTATATCAAGACTACCCTCTCTAATAAGTTGAATAGCAACTAGTGGGGAGCATAACCTCCCCTTCCCAGTGTCTATAACAAATGCATTTCTGGACAAAAAATCCAAGCCTAAAATGCCTGGCATACCCCCTAATTCTGCCACAATCACAGAATTTATGAAAGTTTTACCCCCCAGTGTTATTGACAGTTTAGTTTCCCCCAATACTGTCAATGGTTCCCCGTCAGCGTTTGCTAATGTTGAAGTAACTTTAATTAATTTTGATTTGTCACATTTTAATTCATCATAATTCTCTTTTGAAATCAATGTCACTATTTGTTTTTCCATATCATATATATATGTTTTATTACGTGCTTTTTACATGTATTTTGTATACTAGTAGTTCACATTTACAATACATTTCAATAAGATAAATACTTAAAATACGATGGTCAAGTTTACGGTTAAGTCCTTACCTGGTTAGTAAGATATATTGTTTTAGATAAAAATGTAGAATGTAATAAAGACTAAAATCAACTGTTTACTAGCGTTCAAATCCTAAAAAGTGCACTCCCCCAAACCCTAAAGCTTACGTATTTCTATCCCCAAAATGACGTCATAGGCCCGACCGGGCTACCGGGACACCGGAAGTGGCCCGGCTAGGAAAAACAAAATGGCCGGAACTACTAGAGTTTTTAATAAAACGGAGATAGAATAAAGAAAAGGAAGTTAACCAAACCCCTGAAATATTTAAAGACCAACAGTAAAATGACTACCGTCACACAATACATGAATAATTTTTAAGTGAATAAGTGAAATTTAATCAATTGAAATTAAGTATCTATATTAATCCTATTTTGGCACACTCACCAAAGAGGACATTTGCTGTCTACCTTTTTAAATCTTTTGACAAGTTTTTATTATTACTTATTTTATTTCCATGATTTTTTTATGATAATTGCTGTCTAGAACTTTTGTCGGATTTTGTACCAAAGTTCCTAAATATTTAAAAAAAAATCTTCCAACATTATGATTACTAGTACTTCGGATTCAATACAGGGGCGGATTCAGCCATTTAAAAAAAAGGAGGGGGTCCCAATCCAGAGTAAAGGGGGGTTCCAACTATATGCTCCCGTTCAAATTCATTGATCGTCAAAAAAAAGGGGGTTCTAACCCCGGGACCCCCTGGATCCGCCACTGCAATATATGGCAATATATTAATAACTTCAATTTCAATGAGTGAAAGTTAATTCCATGTACTTTGCTAAATACAGGAGATCAACATACTTAAATACTGTAACCTGTCTTTTTAGCTCAAGGGCCAAGCGAGCTTTTCTCATCACCCGGCGTCCGTCGTTGTCATGCCTGCGTCCGTCGTCCGTCGTTGTTAACTTTTACAAAAATCTTCTCCTCTGAAACTACTTAGACTGTGATCCCGCTATATATAATCACCTTGTTCTATAAATATATTGATATATGAAATATGTAATATGCACATTGATCTAGACAGGCGAACCAGTCAATGAAACTACGAAGCCAAATTTAACCAAACTTGGCCACAATCATCACTGGGGTATCTAGTTTTAACTAGAGGTTATAAAGAGCCTGTGTCGCTCACCTTGGTCTATGTGAATATTAAACAAAGGAAGCAGATAGATTCATGAAAAAATTGTGTTTTGGTGATGGTAATGCACATCTTACTTTACTGAACATTCTTGCTGCTTACAATTATCTCTATCTATAATGAACTTGGCACAGTATTTTCAGTGGAAAATGTTAGTAAAAATTTACAAATTTTATGAAAATTGTTAAAAATTAACTATAAAGGGCAATATCTCCTAAAGGGGTCAACTGACCATTTCGATTATGTTGACTTATTTTTAAATCTAACTTTGCTGAACATTATTGATGTTTACAGTTTATCTCTATCTATAATAATATTCAAGATAAAAATCAAAAACAACAAAATGTCCTTAAAATTACCAATTCAGGGGCAGCAACCCAACAACGGGTTGTCCGATTCATCTGAAAATTTCATGGAAGATAGATTTTGACCTGAATAACAATTGTATTCCATGTCAGATTTGCTCTAAATGCTTTGGTTTTTGAGTTATAAGCCAAACACTGTATTTTACCCCATTATTCTATTTTTAGCCGTGGTGGCCATCTTGGTTTGATTGCCGGGTCACCAATTTTTTATAAACTTTTGTAATCTTTTACAAAAATCTTCTCCTCTGAAACTACAGGGCCAAATTTAACCGGCCAAACCGTTGGCCACAATCATTATTAGGGTATCTAGTTTAAAAAATGTGTCCGACGAACCCGCCCGTGAACCAAAATGGCTTAAAATAGATCATCGGGGTAAAATGTAGATTTTGGCTTATAACTCTGAAATCAAAGCATTTAGAGCAAATCTGACAAGGGGTTAATTCTTTCCACGTCGAATCCTCTTGTTTTAGCTTTCTTAACTACTTATAGTATATGTCTTAGTTTTGTTCCTATGTTATAGGTCGTACGACCACTTATATTATGTAGACATGGTTACATTTCCTTCATTTGTTCTCTTCTGGATGTTTTCTAATAAACAACCATAAACAGAGGCGGATTTAGCGGGGGCCCGGGGGACCCGCCCCCCCCCCTTTTTGGGAAAAAATTTGGTTGTTTATATAGGGAATCACTGAAGCGTGACTGAAGTGGGCCCCCTCTTAGGTCAGTCAGTGGGCCCCCACTTATGAAAATTCCTTGATCCGCCACTGATAAAGCACCTCTTTGTGTTTAATTTACGGAGACAAGAGAAATGATTTTGAAATTGCCAAATCATGATACAATTTATTTAATCATAATCGTGTTATTTTACATATTTCTTATTCTTCTAGATCTTCAATCTAATTAAAAACCGATATCTCATGCTCCCGTTTTTGATATGTCGCGTGATATCAGAAAACGGGAGCATGAGAGATCGGTTTTTAATTAGATTGCTAGATCTTAAGTAATTCCCACAGAAGAAATTTTTAAAACTTACACACGGTTCTCTCCATAAATCATGTCAACAACCGTTCTATATTTGTACCTGAATAGACAACACTCCAGAACCATATTCAATAAATTATACTTGTTCAACAAGAAACAATATTCGCCGTGTTTACTTTTAATCTTTCGAGTCAAGTCATCGTGTAAACTGTATGTCATTTACATTAGAAAGATAAGAGAAATAATGCGGGTCGGACTCTACAACATGGAATATTCAATATCACAGAATACTATTCTTATTTAACCGAAGCAGAAAAAATGTATTATATTTGTAAAATATCTATAGCAAGTTGCCACTTTTGCACAGCATATACATTTCTTATTAGGCAAATGATGTAACGTAAACCAATTACATATAAGCCACTTTTGACCCATTGAATTTGGAAATCAAAAGTGTCACCAATCTACCAATAACGCTCTTCCAATGTTAAAAACATGATATTAATCAAATGTGCTAAATATTGGCATACCAAATTCATCTAAATTTAAGAAATGAGAAAGATACCAAAGGGAAATTCAAACTCATTAGCCGAAAAAAGACAAATTTAATGATGGCTTAAAACGAAAAACGACTAGAAGACAAAAATAAGTATACAAAATAAAGAATAAAACAAAAAAAATACCGAACTCCAAGGAAAAGTCATATAGGATAGTCCCATATCAAATGGGAAAATCAAAACCTCACAAAAAAATACATTGTCATTGTTGAAAACTAAAGATAGTGAGCAGAACCTCACCAAAAACCGGGTTTTATGATACTTGCTCCGAAAAGGAAAGGTGATCCTGTTCTTAATGAGACACACGTCTGGTCGAGTCGCTCAGGTCAGTAAAATCCGATAATAAGTCTAATTCGGAAGAATAAATTGTTCTTCTAATTTATACTCTTTAGCATGTTTAGGGCTTCAATATTTCATTCTATGAAAATTATTAAAAAAGCTGCCATGATATCTGAGTCGAAAAGATTAATTCGTTTTGAGCTGAGGCAGTCAATGACTTCAAACACTATTTTGCTGCAAGATGGCCTATACGTAGAAGTGCATGGTACAATATCAAAATTTGATGGCAATGATAGGCCTTTAGTTTAACCATGTGATCTATTCTACAGTGATATGCATTTTCTCGTCAGTATACTAGTATAATATCAACTGATACCAAACACTATGAATAATACATAATGGAGAATGCAGGTCAAATATTTCTATTTCTACACGTTTTATAAAATCATAGTTTCAACTGAAATTATAATGCGGTACACCTTATATCATCATATGCATTTATCAATAAGCTGACTAAGATAATTTTGAAGGGTTTACTATTGAAGAATGTTGGTTCTTATCATATATGTCTGCTCCTGTTCAAAATAACTACGTAAAATGTTGAATTATACAACAGACACACAAACTGCGCATCGTCTAAAAACAAGGTTTTTGATAACGTGTTATAAATGACCATTCATTTAAATTTTGTACTGATCACATGGTTATTATTGTGCCTTAAGGAGAGATACCTTTATGCAAACATTCTAACTTGATACCCGTCGTTTTTAAGATATACTACTTCATAGTTAACACTTGGTGAAATGACTCCACATAATATCCTTGCGTTGATTTTAGTAACTATTATAAAAAGTGGCAATGGGTTTTCAGCAAATGAAGAAGATTCAATTAAATCTTACATCAAATCAACGATGGAATGTAAAAATATAACAGGTAAGCTGCCTATGTCATATCTGTTTTATACTTACAATGAAATAACAATCATTCTGATGTAACTCAGGGTTTCTATTTTTATTCTTTTGTGAGATTTGATGCAATTTTATATGCAAAATCCTTATTGTAAATAGCAGAAACATATAGTATTATACGTCTCTGATGGTAGCTTGTGACGGTACCGACAATCACATTACTGTACCAAATCTCCGTTTAGATTCACGCTTCGAAACAAACACCACAATTCCTTTTTGGTTTGCTTTCAAATATGCAACTCATTTTCCGTCTTTTTGTGTGTGTATACCTCAAAACTAACGGGCGTCCGTCCATCAGCCTGTTAAAAGGTTCGAAAAATTTCTTGGTTCTTTTTATTCTAATACTCCTGTATGAATTTCTTGTCAGACAATTTATGAAATCGAGACCAAAATTATAATTAACATTATAAATGCAACAACGTTTGTAGCGTTCATTTTGATTGGATAACGTCACTTTCTTACATGGCATCAATTGACAATTGATGTTATGGGACGTACGCGCAAGCGCAGACGGCATATGACAGATTTTAAATACATGTTTTAACGTTGTTTTCTGTCAGTTTCTTTAGAATGGAGATAACAATATTGTATTGTAAGCTCCGACGGCATAAATTTGGAGTTTGATGGTCGCAAATACCCGTTTACTGTCTCCGCTAACGCATCGCCAGTAAACTTAATTTGCGACCATCAAATCGCCAATTGATGCCGTCGGAGCTTAAAATACAATACAGTTATCTTCTAATTTAACTTTAAATTAGGGGCGGGGTATGTTTTTCCTCTTTAAAAATAATATTCTGATAACCAATTAAAATTTGTTTAAATTTCTGACTCCGACAAAAAAACATACATCCTCTTCCCTCTTTGAAATTAAATGGTTTCTTCCTTATAAACCTCATTAATCTCTACACTCGAAAAATAATTATACCTTAAATATATATCAATTTACATTTAAACAGGTTTATCATTAGCAATGGTGAGGAATGGAGACGTCTTTACTGATGGATTTGGCTATTCCAACATTGATACTCAAACTCCTCTTACTAGTACTACGAAAATGAATATTGGTTCCGTTACCAAAACATTAACGTCGATGATGTGGGCAGTACTCATTTCTGAAGCAAAAGACAAGAACGATACAAGGTTTTTACCAAAACACTTCATTACTTAAATTTTAAAAATGTAATCGACAAAAGATAGAAAATAATACAGAACAACAACAACAAACAAAAACACAAAGAAACCAACAAAAATAAAACTATAGTAGTAATAACCTTTCGTTTTCGACAGTACTTGGTACCTATTCCATACGTTACACTATAAACACATTCAGAGCGTAGAAAAAAATGAGTTTTAACG
This sequence comes from Mytilus trossulus, assembly GCF_036588685.1. NCBI lineage: Eukaryota > Metazoa > Mollusca > Bivalvia > Mytilida > Mytilidae > Mytilus > Mytilus trossulus. Next base: position 93,583 of record NW_026963335.1, read on the forward strand.
GCACAGATCACCACAGATCTGACGTGAAGATAAATGGTCTAAAAGTAAAAGGCAAAATTCTGAAAACATGTCAAACGACATTGACTGACGACTACCAACATTGCAGCAACCTCCAACTAATCAATCTAGCAATGTTGAATATTAAAACGCTTTGAAAAGGGACAGTAATAATATAGATATTACCCAATCGATGGAGAGTTGTCTCATTGGCACTGATACCACATCTTCCTATGATCTATACATGTCGAATAAGACTAGTGTAACTTTGTTCAGATCTACATGCACATATTGTCAATACTGGTAAAAGAAACGACTATGAGTATAATTACATTGTAAATGCTATATATGTAATATATGTAAAGAATCTCTGCTGAGTTAATGAATATGGTAATTCCTTTTCAGCATTGACTGGAATACAAAAGTAAAAGATATTTTTGGCCCCAACTTTAGATTAAACGACAGCTGTAGAGCATCGTTAGTGTCTTTGGAGGACTTTCTGTCTCATAGAACCGGCCTAGAATCAGCTGACTTGTTGCTTCAAGCAGGAGAAGGAGGACATCGGTCACGTGAAGACTTACTTAAGTATGTGGTTTGATTTTTTTTAATATTCTTTAAACAAGACAAACCAAAACAAAACTCAAACTGTATTCAATTCTTTATTAAAAAATATTAAATTGTTAAGCTTTGTTTTATATACAGAACTTAACGTTTGCAGTACACACCTAACACATAAGGACAAAACTGCAGTGTGAATTTGAAATATAAAAAGACGGTGTTCTATGTATTTCAGTATAAAAAAAATAGAGCATTTGTGTATTGCTATTAAAAAATTTTAAGGTTCGGGAAAAGTAACACATGTATTTAAGTGTTTTTCATTCCTGTAAACTGTTATTACGTATAAAACATATTTCATGATTACTGACAGATTAAAAACATCAAAAATATAACCAAAAAAAGTTAATATTTTCTATTCATTTGAATGATCTAAAACAAATAAAGATGTGAATTTAAACAACTAATAACTATCTTCTGTTTCATCATATGTTTCAGTAACTTTAAAGAATTGGAATCAGTAGAAGAATTCAGAGACGTATTTTCCTACAGCAATATTGGTTTTGTCATGGTGGCATTTCTGGCAGAAAAGATTGGTAAAAAACCCTGGGAAACTTTGATGAGAGAAAAAATATTTGAACCTCTAAATATGACATCAACACTCTTTCTTACAGACCAAACGTTTTCTGAGTTGGCGACTCCATACTTGTTTGATGAAGAAAATGGAATGGAAGAATCAGATGAAAGTATCTATACCGCGTGGGTAATATTTTCCAGAGTCGTCTATCATATAATGAAATTATTGTTTCATAGTTTACATGTCGGGACCTTTATATATATATATACATCACTGAAGAGACATATATTGTCGAAATCTAGATCTGGTGTACTATAGATATATTGACACCGAATGTTTGTGGCACAACATCGTAGCCACTAGTTAACAAATTTATTTTTCCTGTGACGTATTAAATTTATATTCAGATCCATTTTGTTACATCTTGTGATCAATTTTATTTGGCAATCGTCAATGGCAGTCAGCAGGGTTAAAGAACATCAGTTGTTCGACCTGTTAGTCAAATGCGTTTTGTTTAAATATACTTTTTCACGTTTTTGGTCTTTTGGAAAATGTTGCTTGTGTTGTTTATAGATCCTTCTACAACGAAATTTGTTTGACATGCACACGTATAAAAATTGCGGTTTTTATCCAACGCAATCATAGGTTTGAACGTAGTTTTCAATTTAGACTCGTTTATATATATATATATATATACTAGAAGATAACTATACCATGTATACGGCAATGGGTTTTCTCATCGTTGAAGGCCGAACGATTGTCTATTATTGATAGCATTAAATTAATTGAAGTTTGGTTGATAGAAAATTTGTCTCCTTGGCGATTATACCGTTTCTACTTATTTTTTATGTAGTTAAGGATAAACCGTGACAAACACATCTTATGGCACAATTATCTACCGAATAGCACGAAGTCTGGATGCAGCTAATACTGTGACCAATATTATCAGAGGATTTGGAGACACAATCCCTAGAGATCAAATAAAGGCAACAGTAGTATACCGCTGTTCAAAACTCATAAATCCATGGAAAAAAAAACAAAATTGGAGAAACAAACTAAAACTGACCGAAACGCATTAAATATAAGAGGAGATCAACGAGGCACCATTAAAATGTTACATACACAGAAACGGACTAAGCATTAGACAAAATTCTATGAGAATAATAAATAACATCAAAACCCAATACATGAATTTGGGATAGATAAGTACCGTGACACGTCTTATAGTAATGTGAATTAACACTCAAAACATGAAGTTTGGAATTTTCCATACGAACTATATATATTCCATAACGGACCTTACAATAAAGACCAATTGCAAATACAGATTACCATGAATACTATTTGTAACATATACCAAAAACACTTAAAAATAAACAACAACTAATAGTGCGTACATAGAAAAATAAGATGACTCCTGTCCGAAGTTCTATATTTGTGAACTGTTACGAAGGAACAAAGAAATTTCCTTTGGTTATTGTTTATTGATTTAATATTTCCGTAAAAGTGTTTGCAGTGCCGCAAATGACCTGTCTAACAGTCAAAGATTTCAAAAATGCAAGCAATTATGATCCTGATGGAAGTTTTTTTGTACCATATAATATGTCAAACCTTTTAATATTTTAGAATTGATCTGTTCGGTCCTACTGTACGTGTTTTAGTACCCAATGTAAATATGTCAAACCTTTTAACATTTTATTATAATTGATCTGTTCGGTCCTACAGGAAGTGTTTGTAGTACCACAATATTAATATGTCAAATCTTTTAACATTTTAGAATTGACCTGTTCGGTCCTGCAGGAAGTGTTTGTAGTACAGCAGACGACATGTCAACACTTTTGAAATATCTGACCTCTGGTGAATATATGGATCAATTGGGCATTGACGATGATGTATTTAATAGCCTGTTTAAGCAAAAAAGTATATTACCGAAGTCATTCTCCTCTAGATACAACTTGGAGTACCCCCAATTTCCTATATCATTCGATGCCTATGGATATGGGATGGCCTGGTTTTTAACAAAATACAGAGGTGAGGATAACTGCACATATAAATACTAACAGACAAAAGAAAATTGAAAAAAAAACTCGTGAAACAGTAGATTAAAGTCTACTTAAAGAGTTTGAACCAATTTCTATTGAAATATTGTCACACAAGAAGCATTTTCGGAAGTCTTTTGTGTTTACTTCTATTTAAAATATTGCAGCTTAATGTGTTATTTTGAAGTTTTCAATACACGTTGTCTTATATATCGCTATAGATGCAACCTTCATAGAAATCTGTAAACTGTAAAATACATTGCTTTCCAATTAATAGCGGAGGTCTAAGGTTCGGTCCTAGTATACACTAAATACATGGAAACAGGCATTTGTTGCTTCTCATCTCATCATTCGGTGTTTTGTAGTAAAACATACTGGTTTACAGGCGTACTAAATTAAAATCCTGGTACTTTTGATAACTATTACTCGGAATCATTATACTATTTCCGGTTAGGATTCACATGAACATTTACTTAGAACTAGCAAGTTAAAAATTTTGCCCAGGGAATGGGTTAAGTAAAAAGCAGATATGGATATCCATATAACATTCACATTTTCTGATCATGACATGCCTAAAGTAGTCGCCACTGACATTAAACAGCAAGCCATCATCTTTTTATTGTTTTGCATATTTCCGTCTATGTACCTCGTTTATGTTATTTTCGTTACTGGGGTACTGTTTTGTCTTGGCCTTTCGTCACAAGACGTTATCCAAAAAATTGTTGTTCGCATGAATGTCATATCATTACACCGGCACTTGTCTCAGAATTTGTTTTTCCGATGTATACCTTAATATAACACATATATATTTATAGTTTGGGGCATAACATCTTAGCCACTAGCTAATTGTTTCTGTTTAGTATTACAGTTATATTAAGATCCATTTTGTAACATCTTGTTATCAGTTTTATTTGGCAGTCGCCAATGGCAGTCATCAGGGTTAACGAGCATCAGTTGTTCGACCTGTTAGTCAAATGCGTTTTGTTTGAATATACTTTTTCACTTTTATGGTCTTTTGGAAAATGTTGTTTGTGCTGTATTTAGACCCTTCTACAACGAAATTTGTTTTACATGCACAAGTATAAAAATTGCGGTTTTTATCCAAAGCAATCATAGGTTTGAACATATGATTATATATATGTGTGTTATATTAGGGTATTTTGTATTAAGGTTTATAGGGGGGTAAATTTTTGACACAGTGCCCATGTATCTTTTTATCATTCGTCGAGATCTATATCACACACGTTTTAATGTATAATATTTATACTATACACATTTATACATATTTTTTTTACAGATTTGGACATGTATTTCCACACTGGAGGATTATACGGATTTACCTCAGTTCTCGGATTTATTCCAAACAAAAATATTAGTGTGTTTCTAAACTCGAATGGCTTAGGAAAATCAGGTTTCCGTAATATCATGCTTCCAACCATGTATTATATCTTCGATACATTACTGGAGCTTGAACCATGGCTAAATGAAACAACAGCATGTAGCTACCCATCACCATGGAATCACATTCCAGAGAAGAACACGACAGCGAGAAATAAGACACAAATTAACATCTCCGAAACTAACAGATTCATTGGAAACTATAGTAACTCTCTGTATGGTGATGCTTCTGTTTCAGTTATTAACGAAACGCTTACACTTCAATATGGTAGATTACTTCACGGAACGTTATCTCATCTTTCTCTAAACATATTTAACTTAACAATACTAGAGCCTTTGAACAAAGTGGTATCAACTTATATGATCGTTACTTTTGAGAGTTTTCACGATGAACAGTTTCATCGACTTCGTTTCGATATACATCCTATGTTTGACAGAGTTTCTCAAAACGTTAACAGAGCCAGTGGTGTCGAATGTTCCTTTCTATTATATATGATTCTTGTTCTGAACTGTTTAGTTCTAGTTTCAAAGTTTTAATAAAAGACGAAACATGTTTGAATGTAATGATAATTGTAACATTTGTAGTCTTTTGTTTAAATATTTTATATATATATTTTACCAGTCATAATATAATATAATGGGATCTGAGTTTTACATAGCTAAGGGAATTTTCAATTTGAAAAAGTTTACGCATTTCTGAAACTGGCAGATTGGTACAATGTAAATAAGATTTTCAACTGGACAATTAGTATAATTATAAGAAACATATAATGAATTGAACGGGAAATGCATAAGTGGAATTTTAAATTTGAAAGTTGTAAACTCGAGTTTAAGACAAGTTGTATCTTAACAATCAAATTGATATGAATGTCGTCCTTTCAGACGTATAAACTCATCATAGATACCAAGATTGAAATTTTGTATTTGCGCCAGACTCGCGTTTCGTCTACAAAAGACTCATTAGTGACGCTTGGATCTAAAGAAGTTTAAAGGACAAATAAAGTGCGAAGTTAAAGAGCATTGAAGACCATTTTTTTAAAAAGTTTTGCCAAATACAGCAAATGAAATATATTCTATAAGTAGAAAAGCCTTCGTATTTAATCATTTGTAAACAGTTAATTCATAATTATGACCATATCAATGACAATTCACGTCAACACAGAAGTGCTGACTACTGGGCTGGTGATACATTGTACCCTCGGGGACTACAAACTTCATCAGCATTGGCATCGACCCAGTGATTGCAAATAAACTCGTCATAGATACCAGGATTGCACGTCTAGCGTATGGAATGATAAGCCTGGTACCTTTGACAACTGTTGAGGAGCAGTTGACATTTCTGGATTTTACCTGACTGTGTCCATACAAAGTCAAAGCACAAACATACCGAACTTCGAGGAATATTTAAAACAGAAAGTCCCTTGTCAACTATCAAAATCAAAAGCTCAATCACATCAAACGAATGGATAACAACTGTCATGTTCCTGACATGGTACATGCATTTTTTATATGTAAAAAATGATGGTTTTAACCTTGTTTTATAGCTAGCTAAACCACTCACTTGTATGACAGTCGCATACAATACCATTATATTGACAACGATGTGTAAACAAAACAAACAGACACAATAGGTAAAAATGTCAATAAATTTGGGAACAACAGTCAACAATGTGTAATAATCTTAATCACAATAAAAACAAAATAATTAAGTAACGAAGAAACACAAAAAGGCATATAGGCAAAATTGAAAGACAATAAAATTGAGAATAGAAATAGGAATGAGTAAAAGACACAACAACCCGACCATAGAGCAGACAGCATCCGAATGCCACCAATTAGTCTTCAATGCAGCGAGAAACTTCCGCACCAGGAGGAGTCCTTCAGCTGGCCCCCTAACAAATATGTATATTAAATCAGTAATAATGGATGTCATACTAATCTCCGAATTATACACAAGAAACAAAAAAAAAAAGAAATCAGTAAATAAGAATGCAAAATTTAATCATATCACATTAACGGGATGTATAAGTACAGAGCCACGTCACATGTTACAAAGAAGCACAAAAAGGCATAAAGACAAAGCACAATATTAAAAATAAAAGCCAATAGTACAAAAATTTACCATAGAACTATAACACAATGACGGGCTGTATAAGTATAGAGCCACGTAAAATGGATATCACCAAAAATAGACTAAACAGTAAAAGTAATATTAAAAAGACAAGTTAAAGAATACCATTACGCATAATCTTTAGTTCAAGATCATCGTGTTTTGTTTGAGAAGTTGATAATGAAAACTTGTCAACAAGGTCTAAGAATCATTCAATTGATAATGTTTAGAAAAAAAGGACGAGACGACTGGCGTTATTCGACATACACCAGCTCTCATATAGTCCAACCATACGCATGGTCTGACCGTGTGCGTATGGTCGAGATAATTAACAAGTTTACAGTTAACACTTAAAAACTCTACATTAAGTATGACCCTGCTAGTTGTCATGTGATTAAAAAGAAGATATCAAAGGTCATTATATAACATTATATGATAAAATTTTTAACTTAATACAATTAAGCAGTTGAATGCATATAATTAAACTGAATAGTCACACCAATAGTAAAAATCTTAAATACCAATAGTCATTACCGATTTGTTAAAAGGAGTGAATGGCTATATGTCGAATTGTGAAGACATTTTCAAAATTTCTTAATGAACTGTTATGGAATGTCCCAAGACCACGGTATCACTGTACGCTTTTTACTGCAGCCCTGTAGTCAGCACTTCTGTGTTGACTTGCGTTATTATTGATATGTTCATAATTATATATATACTGTTAACAAAACTTTGAATTTTTGAAATACTAATGTTTTTCTACCTCAGCAATATGTCACCTTTACTGTATTTGGCAAAATTTTTAGGAATTTTTGGTCCTTTTCAACTTCGTACTTTAAAAAAGTGCGTGTATGTAATCTATATAAATATATATAAATACGCGTATGGTTGGACCATATGAGTATGTATACGCATATAATCATAACCATAGGCTTATGGTACAAGTACTCATATGGTCCGGAAAATATATAATAACGACATTAATACATTAATAACCCTTGCTCAAACCCTCTGATAAGATCCGTGTGTTGGCGATTGCAAGACATAACTTTTGGTCTTGTCAAGTTTCCTTGTTTTTCAATGACAGTTCGAATTTCCCACCCTTCATCATAGTCGACCTACACGAAAAATGTTTACCTATAATATAGGTAAACATTTTTCGTGTAGGTCGACTATGATGAAGGGTGGGAAATTCGAACTGTCATTGAAAAACAAGGAAACTTGACAAGACCAAAAGTTATGTCTTGCAATCGCCAACACACGGATCTTATCAGAGGGTTTGAGCAAGGGTTATTTATGACAAACGAGACGATTTATCAATTTCCCCCACCTTAGAAGTAGTATACCAACTTCACCTCTATATAGGATATACAACTTATTCGATATTCAAGAGCTTGTAGCTCCTACTCAGACTTTGTAAAACGTCACCAGTGTCTGAGCAGAAAGTTGATGAACCAGGGATATTTCAAAGAATGTCTCGTCCTTTTTCTAAAAAAACTTTCATCGGAAGGTACCCAGACATTGTTTATATATATAAATATTTCGTATCAACTTCATAAATAATACATAATGGTCTTGATTTATATATTGTGCGTACTGACGTTGTTTATCATCTCAACTACGTGCTAAATTGTTCTTTTATTTGTCTTTGTTCTATGGTTAATATTACTTTTACTATTTGGTCTGTGTTCTGTAAGGGAGCTACCATTTGATTTTTAGGGGGGGGGGGGGGGGGGGGGGCTAGGATGAAAACAATTGTCCTGGATTTTTTTTAGCTGTAATCTCTGTCCTGCCTTTTTATTTTTCACCCTGTTCGGTCCTGCCTTTTTTTTTTTTAGTTTACCCGACTTGTTTTTACCTAAATTGTCGTCCTGACTTTTTTTTTTGCAAGTGTCTCATCCTGCCTTTTTTGTTTTACTCAAAACTCCTGTCCTGCCTATTTTTTTCAAATTTCATCCTAAAGAACTTCTTGATAATCTAAAATCTCGGTCTTTTCTGAAATTCTTTCTAACAAAGCTATTGTATATTCAACCCTGTATACTACCATTCCCCATGTGCAATTATAGTTTTAAAAATACTTTGAACGACATAATTTATGTTTCTTTATGTGTGAGGTTTACATTCTGACGTCAAACACACGACTCTACACAAGAGTTGATGTGCATGCAGTCATAGGACCGTTGTCACTGTGATAATAGACTTTTTTTTTTAAATTGTCTTGAGTCAGGCCATTGAAGGCTATTAAGCCTTGGAGCTTTTATCTAAATCAAAACCCATTAACCATTGACGATAAACTAGAAAATTAGAGACAATTATTTAAATATCTAGTTTTTACATTTTCCAGCCAATTAGAACTCATTGCCATTGCCATTTACACTTTAAATGTTAATAGACTTGACTATAAACAAAATGTTAAGCATACGTTAGTAGATTGTTATAAAAAGATACATAACAAACACAAACACAAACAAAGAATATATTTAAAAAAAAAAAATAAACCTGACGATAATAACAAATCAACAACTTTTATAGGAATTATATGAATGTGCAAATGATATTTTGAATTTGTTGAGTGCAGTAGTAGAGGATTGAGATTCGACAGTTTCAATTACAACGGTAATTGCTCTGTTATCTTGTGTGTCTTCATTTCATAGGAATTATATAAAAGTTTCCTTAATATAAAATATTTCAATATGTTGTTGCAATTCCGTTTTGGAAAATCTATTGTATTCACAAATTCAGTACATTGTTTAGGTTTCCATATTCATCGGATAGATATGCTAGAAAAATGTATATAAATTTATCAGTTTAAATAGCTCTACTTAGCATGCTTAGAAAATGAGAACCAATAGCGAGGGGCGAAATAAGTCGCCAAAAATATATGTTTCCTCAAAATACACTATATCTATGAATATCTATTGAAGTATTATTAAATCTTTTCCAAGAAACAATTTCAGATTTCCACTCCGGAGATACAAAGTGTCTTGAAGATTTATATTTTTCTTCTCTAGTTTTCGTTCGATGAGTATCAGCTAGTCGGAAGAACGTACCGTTGTTCACACATGGGGCTGTAATAAATTTACGGATTGGTGGAGTAGGTGGACGAATCGTAACTGTATAATTTGGTCTAGGGGTTTTATTCCTGAAATGGAAAAGTACAGAATAAATCTATTATTTATGATATACCTACATGTCATTTCTGCATGTATGTGTGGATATTAATTGGTCGCAGATTAAATACTATACTATGATTCCAGTAATGACTTGACAGTAAAATTGACCGGACGCGCGCACAAGAATATCCTCGTTCTCACAAAAAGCTTTTCATTGCAGAGCAACGCGTTCGAAACACATGAGATCACCATCGGTTCTTAGCTGGTTTCATGTTGCTCAGTCTTATGCTTTCTAAGTTGTGTTTTGTGTACTGTTGTTTGTATTTTCATCGTTTTTTTCTAATACTATATATAGTATTTAATATTCTCACCCTTTGGTATCTGGTGAATAATTGCAAATTGCATCATTGTCCATATCATACCCCATCTCATCATTTCGTAGACACTACTTTGAAAATATAGATTAAGTAATATGTTAATCTACTTAGTCGATTTACGGTTTTTCTTATCGGTTTTGTTAACAACGGCCTACTAGCATTTACTGACCCGCCAGCTCCACACTCCAATTAAACTGATTGAAAGATAATGTCTTCATCATATATAAATCAAGTGCAACCCCTCTCGTTAAGGGTTTAGGAGCATGCAATGCTAAAATTTATGAGAGGAACATAACCCGTATGATGGCAACAACTGGTTTAGCATACATGTGTTATTTTCGATGCAAAGACCTTATGAGTGAATCACTATTAATACTAAAATATGCCGTTTTTAATGACAACAGTATCGTAACTATATCCAATATAATTCTATATAAAGGTTTTGTAAGATATTGATATGAATGCCGACATTTTTGTGCTTTTTAAAGAATATCACCATTAAAGATTGGATGTGAAATACCTGATAGTATAACTGTACCGCTGATAAAATTTAGTAAAAGTTTTTGTAAGAAAGGTGATCTTAAGTGAAGAAAGATATAGCAAAAAGACCGTACTCCAATATAATTCAATAAAAGTAACGAAATCTATCGTTGTCATCACACGGAACAAGTGCAAAACAACTACCATATTCCTGACTTAGAACTGGTATTTTCAAAAGAAAAATGTTAATATAAAAAAGAAAATGTGGTATGATTGTCAATGAGACAACTATCCAAAAAAGACCAAAATGACACAAACATTAACAACTTTAGGTCACCGTACGTCCTTCAACAATGAGCCAAGCCCATACCGCATAGTCAGATATAAAAGGCGCCAATAAGACAATGTAAAACAATTCAAACGAGAAAACTAACGGCCTTATTTATGTAAAAAAATGAACAAAAAACAAATATGTAAAACATAAACAAACGACAACCACTGAATTACAGGCTCCTGACTTGGGACAGGCACATACACAAATAATGTGGCGGGTTTAAACATGTTAGCGGGATCTCAACCCTCCCCAAACCTGGGACAGTGGTATAACAGTACAACATAAGAACGAACTTTAAAAATCAGCCTGGTTTTATAGTTAGCTAAACCTCCCAATTGTATGACTTTGTATGACTCTTAAACACCTGTTTACTACTGTTGCCTTTATTTTAAAGGCCTTTTAATATACCAAATATTAATACATCTCTATCTTTCAATATTTAGCTATTTGAGCGTTTCTGAAAAGTGTCAATCCAGATTATCGCTTCGAATGCACTTAATGTATATAAAAAAAAGTAAAATCACAAAAATACTGAACTCCGAGGAAAATTCAAAACGGAAAACCCCAATCAAATGGCAAAATTAAAGGATAAAACACATCAAACGAATGGAAAACAACTTTCAAATTCCTGACTTGGTACAGATCATTTTCAAATGTAAAAAATGGGGATTTGAACCTGGTTTTATAGTCTATCACTTGTATGACAGTCGCATCAAATTCCATTATATTTTCAACGATGCATGAAAATCCCATTACATAATAGAATCATAATAGGTAAAATTGTCAAATTAGGGATACAGTAGTCATCACTGTGTTCAATTAGATCAAAAACAAACAAATGTTTAACAAAGTAACACAAAAATGCATCTATCAAATTTAACAACAACATTCATTGCTTACTTATATATGTATCTTAAAGCAACCCATAAAAGATTAAAATATTTGTCCTGTGACATGGCAAGATTGACATCAACTCAAATGTAGACTCGCATGTTTGACGTCAGAATGAAAACGTCACACAGGAAGCGATATAAAATAATTTTGTCGTTCAAAGTATTTTCAAAATTTTAATTATAATCATTTCCTTACAAATCTATCGTTAAGGACGATTCCCGCAAAATTTGGAAGTCTTAAGTTATTCATATCGAATCAGCACTGTATAAACAAAGAAGAGACATACGAAACACAGATGTTCATTTGATACAACTTACAAAGTACAGTATTTGACGCAATTATACAACAAACTTGCACAGCAGTAACATTTCAATCAAGGAATTGCTTATGCAGATCTATACACAATGTCTTGATTCAATCAAGTTATAATCTATTTATATATATTATCATAAGCACAAATCAACTATACTTTATAACAACATAAATATATGGCAGTTTACTTAATAAAATAGAAGGTCAATATATCTTCTGATTTGGTGCGTATGGTGTAATTAACAAATAACATGTTGATATATAAGTTGACAGATGGAGTCAGATTAAAAAATATCAAACGTGTTTCCGCGCTTTGGTCGAATTGTTGACCCTTTGACACTTTCTCCAATTCCATTCTCAATTTTATTTTTTTAAGATACTAACAAAATTAAAACATCAAAACCTAAAGTTCGGATAACGATATCACGCTTTAAAATGGATAAGATTTCGGATTTTCAAATATTTTGAGCTAGAACATCACCCAAGGGGATATCAATTATCGCAATGCGCATAGTATGAGTAAAATTGGCACCGAAAGTGACATGTTCATATACTCATAGTTATAACTCTATACAAACCTCTTTGAAACCTCTGCACTCCACTGACGTTCGAAACTCTTTCTTTTATCTGCTGCTCTCCTTTTATCTTCGTCTGACATCCAGTAATGCGGATCTGCACTTTTACAGTGTACTCGTCTGTTATCCACTTGGTGTCTTAGCAACGAAATAGGAAATTGACGAACGGATAGTCTTTCCCCTAATTTCTCATTCCCACGTGCATTGACCCAAGCTTGTCTGACTTCAGAAGTTGCTTGAAAAAGTAATGACATGTTAATTAAATAGGAATGACTATTACTGTAAACCACGTCATCAGTTTTTCGACAAATCAAGGCTTTATTTGCAATCCAATAAATCCCAACTAAAGTTATAAAAACAGCAAGCGCTGATCTTAAGAAACATTCCCCAAAACAACATGTTTATTATCTGCGATAGCATTATAACTGTTGGTAAAAAAATTGTACGTTATAATTTGCGTCTTATCTAGTTTGTTACAGGTAATATAAATCTTCTGTGTTGATTATTGCTGTCGAAAAGTAAGAATTTAGACGATTTTTACAATGGCTCCGAGGCAAAGTTTGAATAACTATTTATATCCTAGTTTTATTGAATTGTATTTATGCTATTGCCAACCTATCGTGTAAATAAAAGAAAATATTTCATGTGACCACACAAGACGAAGCACTTTAAACAATAATGAAACTGACAGCAATGAAAAATATGAAAAGAATTCTTTTCTCTATTTAAGATTTACTTTATTTAAAGATTTTTACATCTTTTTTGTTACAAAAATACATGAAATAAGATCGGTTTAATTTCGAACAGCGGTATACTACTGTTGCCTTTATTACTCATACATTGTGTATGTTGAAGGAAATGTTGATAACATATTGCCATCATTAATTGAAACACGACCGGAATCAAAATGAATAACCGTGTTATGCCGTATTGCTTTTGCCCATTGTTGAATGTAGTACTGTAACTTCTATGTCCTTTTGTTATCATCTGGTCGAGAGTAGTGTCAATCAAATATCATTTTATCATTTTTATTACGTGTATCTAAAAGGCTATATACTACATGCTTGCGATAACATTTTGATTTAGGTATTACTTTACTACTCATATTTAAAGAAACATATTTTCAAAAGGAGATTGATTGACACGAGGCATTATTTAACCACTATAGAGCAAAAATTATCAAATTCTTCAATCAATTCAAACTTATTTATGTATACATGTAAGGTAATGATTATTTAACAGTTTTCTCTCGCTTTTTCCCTCAGATTTTTTTTCTCGTATCACCTTATCATCAATTTTGTTAGTTACTCAAATTAACATTGAATATAATGGCAAGCATTCTAAAACAGAACTCCGCCCCCCCTTGTATCTCACAGACATATACTTTTTCGTAGAATTTGGAAATACTATTTTTTAAACAAGCACAAGCCCCTCCCCTCCCTGCAGTTAAATGTTTGTTTCCTTAGTCATAGAAAAAGTTTAAAAAAGGAACATTGGAATATTACTAAGATTGCAAATCATGTTAAAATATAAGACATCATATTGACAATAAATGACCTTCTTATAAATGAGTTTTTAGTAAAATGCATAGGTACGTGTATGAACCAATGCCTCTAAACCAAAATAATATTTTATTCGCTTCAAAGCAAAATATTTGTTTTTAATTAGGCCTTGACTCATGTCTTAATATATATATGAAGTTATAAGCATATGAATTTGATTAAGTATACAGACATAGGACATAACGTTGACAAAACGTCACAATACAAATAAAAGCTATATGGTTTATGAACAATGGTAAACATTCAAATGAATAGCTCTAAAAAGCAACAGGATAAACTAGCCTTACCTCTTTTGGCTGAGAAGGATTCTGAAATTACCGGCAAATTCAATTGTGAAAATATAATGCACAGTTGATGTGTTTTAATATCAACACATTCATAGTATCAATAAAGTTTAAAAAAAATAAATGGTTAACTTGCGGAATGCAATATAATTTGTTGGGTGTATGACTGTATTTTTTTTATAGCATTTTTATTGTTTATGTGTGAAATATTTTTCACAATAATTTTAGATCTAGAATTATCTTCTGTTTTATAATCTACTTGAAGACAATAACCTATAATTCATGAATATAATAAAGTTATTTCATTGTATTTTGTCCATACGAATACATGATATTTTACTTACTATACTGCCTATCATATTTTAGGGGTAACGGAAATGGTTTCATTCCTTCCGGGATATGAAATCCGAATGGTGTAGATGTAGGTCTACAAGACATTCCTGAAATGTCAAAATTTACAATTATCATACTGTAAACAAGTAATTATATATCAAAGTCACAATAGTCTAATCTATATATAAAAAAGAGAAACGAGAAAAACGTAAGAACCTTACTAACAAACGATAACTTCTGCAACTTTAACAATCAATGTTGTATGTTTTATGATATTTGTTTACGCGTACTAATAAAGAATGCATGTCTAAGTACGAAGCTAGCTGATGAAAATTAGGTCTTTATGATGATAATATCGCCGATAGCACAGATATCCCCTGTCGTGTCTTTATATAATATGATGCATATACATAAAATGTAAGTTTGATCTCTGGAAAACACTTAATTTAACAGTATATAAAAAAAGAATAAATTGATAAACGGACATGCTAGTTGTTAAATCCACTACCCCATCGTTGTCATGTGGCATAGCTATAAAATGTTAGTAGAAATGATTTGATAAAACACGAAAACTTAATTGGTATACTTACATTGTGAACGTAACAAAGTTAACAGTAAACTTCCAAATATTAATTTTATTCCGATTCTATCGAGGGGGTTGGGGTTCATGGAATGTCGGTAAGAAAGTAATAAGTAGGTAATTATGAGTAATTTATATAACAAAAATGTTACAAATGGATGTTGATGTTTATATCTAATTTTAATTTTAATTTTAGTTGTCATAAATGTAATATTTTGATATATCAATTTCCCTTAAAATTATAAGACCCCCAACGCTAACATACATTTAAAATATGAACAATATTTACAGTTGATATAAAGATAACTGCAATATGATAGGTAGTCTAGTACAGTTTAAAGAATACACATGATTGTTTTTGAGATAATATTTTGAATGGTTTATTATTGTTGGTTCCCCATTACACTATTAAATTAAAATTATATAAAAATGTACAAATAAAACCAGGTCATTCGTCAGCTACCAATATCAATAAGTTTTAAATTGAGTAACGGATTTCGTTGGAATTTATAAATGTTGATATAAACATTGCAAAATATATTAAAAAAAACAATAATGTTAGGGTGGTAAATTTGTAAAAACACAATATAATCAAACCATATTGGAAAAGTTTAGCTTGTCACAAATTACAACATTCTATGTTTGATGAATCACGACACTGAATCAAAGGAATAGAAAAATATATCACTGTATCACTTGAAGTTGTATATATCTTAAATTTCATACATCAATTTAAGAAAATAAAAACAATCTATCAACAGAAAGGGACTAACAGAACGGTCAGCTTCTAAAATCATTTATAATTTCACAGCCTGTATATATAATTTCGAAAGGTAAATAAGACAACAACAAAACGACCCAAAATTGAGTTGAAAAATACTTAGCTGGTTTAAAGAATTTTCATTATTTAAAACGAAAATAGAACATTCTTTGCCACCATTTAAGTGTGTAAGTTGTAAAAACAATAAAACTATTACAATGTCAAAGTTATTGCCGAAGTGCAAGGTATTATATTTTTAATTAAAATGAGGTGTGAACACCATTACAAAACCCATGTGTGTAATATGGCTCCAAGAAAGGAGTAAAATCACAAAGATACTGACTTCCGAGGCCGAAAATTCAAAACAGAAAGTCCGCAATCTAATGGCAAAACCAAAAGCTCAAACATTTCAAACGACTGAATTACAACTGTCATATTCCTGAACCCATTCCTAGTGATACACCTAATACCCAATTTGTTCTAGAGACCCCAGCGTACTAAAAGTTAAATGTTGATGTATATCTAAAAATTGAGGTAACACATATGTACTTTTAGAGTTTAGCTTATTTTCAAACTCACGAATAATGCACGTCTTTACGAATGAATATTATTTAGCATTGTTAATCATAGATCCAATCTATAATGCTTCTACAAATGTACTATATAAAAATAAGAAGATGTGGTATGATTTTAAATACAATCTATATATTAAAGGCCCGACATAATAGATATGAAACAACTCAATAGACAAACACTACAAGCCTTATTGATAACACAGCAATTTACGAAACACAAATATGGCAGCCACGAACCAACAACAATCTCTGGGTTCCTCCCTTTGTACTGGCGTATACCAAATTTTTGTGAGCGCTAAATCCTCCCCTACTCTGGGACAGTGGTATAACAGCACAACATAAGAACAAAATATAAAACAGTTCAATTTTTTAGATTGATACCAATTAAAAAAACAGCAAACACAGACCGAACGTGGCAGAGTATTTATTCATCTCTTATCCCTAATAACAAAAACTACACTAAATGTGGATCTGAGAGTACTCGCAGTAACGGAAAGCGATTCCAAAGCCAATAGCAAAAATAATAAAAAATAAATCATGTATCAAAAACATTATTTCTAATAGATTCTGTGACGTCAGTTACCGAGTGGTCAAAATAGTTTGTCTAAAGGCCTGTCAACTCTGTGGATGTTAGTAAGAATCGCGGTAGTGGCAATGTACGTTCGATCCGATCTTAAATGCAAGGGTTATCTGTTTTCCTTTTGAAGGTTGGACTTTTTTTACCCTAGTACTCAGGTTATTTTTACCAATAAAAACTGACCGTCCTGGTGTAACCAATGTCGATGAAAACAAGCTAGAATGCGACCACTTTTGGCATTGTCAATTCATTAGAAACTGTCAAGGTATAGACAAACTTTACGAAACATTATTATACTATCAAAACACAAACTGTTATAATAGAATTAAAAACAGAAATGACACATTCATAACGATAAGGATAAATGAAAAAATCGTCAAATATGATTTGAGTTTTACAAGAACAATTTTTATTTCATTTTTTTTCTAATTTATAGAAAATAAAATAATGAGATCATGTATCAAGAAAGTTTAGGAATATGTATAAAACTAAGCTTACTGTGCTTGTGTTGCTTTCCGTTTACTTTTATCCAGCCATAGTGTAATCTGAAATATGAAATTATATAATAATAAGAATTATCTTGAACCTATTTATGTAGGTGCGATATATTCCCACCGAATGATTAAATATTTTTCGTAATTTATATTCCAAATTGTTTTAAACAATATGTTGAATATCAAATTCACAGCTATGTTTTTCTAATGTAAACAATAAATACTATCGAACAAAAAGAAATATGTAGACCTTTTAATTGTATTGATTTCAACATGACATTTAATCCAAATGTCTTCTTTCTTTATCAATGGATTTACACAAATGTATGTTATAAGACACTTCCTACCCCTAGCTGAATTTAAATATTATAAATATAGTCAAATCCCAAAATTAATAATTTGAATCTGTTAATGTTTAAGAAAAATGAGATCCACTATGAACCTTGAAATTTATTTAGAAAGCCATATGCATGTAGTTATTGGTTTCAAAGGAGGTGCACTATATAATGTTTTCTATCTAAGATCTTCTAAGTTCTGTGAACATCGCTAGATTTCTAAAATATATGCCAATAAGGAAAATAAGTGATTTGTATTAAGTTGTTGGTGGCTTTGAACTAGCTGTCAATAACTGCCAAGGAGTACTCTTATTTGTTGGGATGTACAAATACCCGGCCACGTCCACTTGTATTTGTATTTTTATCCATCTGATGAGTTAAGCCTTTTTCAACTGATTTTTATAGTTCTTTCCTATTCTGTGCTGTTAAACCACTGTCCCAGTGTTACATATTTGATTACGTTCATTTTTTGTACATAAATAAGGCTGTTAGTTTTCTCGTTTGAATTATTTTACATTGCCATTTCGTGGCCTTTTATAGCTGACTATGCGGTATGGGCTTTGTTCATTATTTAAGACCGTACGGTGTCCAATAGTTTTTAATGTCTGTGTTATTTGGTCTCTTGTGGAGAGTTGTCTCATTGGCAATCATACCACATCTTCTCTTTAATATGATGTAGGAAAAAATAAAAATGAAAGACATATAACCAACATGGGGGAACGTATCCAACATGGGGGGGGGGGGGGGGGGGGACTGTCACGTATCATGTATTCTTTTCATTTTTTGCATTTATATAAAGCGTTGACACACACAAAAAGTATAGCTTCTAGATAAGTACAATGATGGAAATATCAAATACTTACAACTTCAAAAGTAAAATTGATTATCTGAAGGAAATCTTTATGCAACAATTAATATCTTAAAAACTTAAGCTATGGCAATTTTGAGAAAATTTGTATAAGTTTTCTGGATAGTTCTCTCAATTGTTTTTTTTTTCAGTACACGGATTTCACAGTGACATAACAAATAGCTCAACCTTGTATTTCTAATCAAAGGTCGGTTTCGTATGAACCAAGTGAATTACTACAGGTTGTACTTATTGTATAGAAAAAACAAATATTTCCATAAAATATAAAAGGAAACACTCATAAACCTTGATAAAATATTTAAAAATCATTTAAAATTTATAGAATGACTGACTATTATAGATTGAATATACCTAATCTAATCACAATTTTCTTTTAAATTGATACGAAACAAACAAATTTTAAGGGCATTTCACACAAACGTATTGATTTAGATTGACATTTAATTTGAAAAAGTTGGTTTAAGTTTAATCGATGTGTTTAAGATGTTATGTGAACCGTACTTGAGATTGGTTTCTTATACAATTAACTGATTGAAATTTACAAATATTTTATGAATAGATTTTATCAAATCGACCATTTTACATTTTAATTGTTGATAAATGTTATTTGATCAAGATCATTGGTTGTATCATTACCATAACATCATAAAACATGTAGACAGTCGCGTGCGGGTCTTCGAGACCCGTATACTAGTATAGGAACATGAATATACTATTACTCGACCAAGACCAAGGTCTGTGACCTGCTGATAAAGGTCAAATGGTAAAAGGAGGGGTCCACTGATAAATGGAGGGTTCAAATGAGCAAAGAATATATTAAACATCGATCTTATTTCCGCCATAACAAAAAAAACAACATTATATTCTAAAGCTGACCAAAGACTCAAATTTATAATTTGGAAAAACTTCATGATTTGACTTTTTCTTTTGTAAACTTCCCATTCGTTGCATTGGGTAGGAAAAATTCGATGTTAGGACTTTTACGTTATGGAATATCTTTAAATCAATGAGATTTCACAATCAAAAAGTGTGCTCATATAGAGGTATTAGCAAGAACGATTGTGTTAGTTTCATCACTAAGGAATATCTAAGGGGCCGTTACGACTATGTTGGTCAGTTCACTTTCTATGTGTCTTATCTATCTGAAATATTGTTTTCCTGCTTGATTATACATGCACAAACATGAATAGTTATTTATGGTTTTACATTTGATAGATCTCAAGGGTTCACTTTAGTATAGAAGTATAGTTATCTGGATATCTTATAATTAGCGACATAAAAAGTCATGTTAAAGAGAGTCAACCGTTTAAGTATGCAGAATGTTTAAAAATTTGAAATATGGGCAAAACATCCGATGCCTCGCTATAGAGTTCATCTCGCTCTCCACAATTAAAAGAAAACTTTCACCCTTCTTTGAGGAGGTCGAAGGGAACCTGCTATAATCATACCTACATACAACATTTCCTCACTTTCCAGTAACAGTTCAATTTCAAATTCTGTATTGAAAATATTTAAAAAAAAATGTATTCCTGATTGAATACGCATGAAATATGTTCCACTGGACGTGAGACAATATGCATGAAATGTTCCACTGGACGTAAGGCAATATCAATATGCATAAAATATGTGTCACTGGACGTAAAACAATATGCATGAAAGATGTGCCACTGGACGTAAGACAATATGCATGAAATATGTGCCACTGGGCGTAAGACAATATGCACGAAGTATCTTCCACTGGACGTAAGACTGTATTTATATGTCCTGATGTTTTTTGTACCTCGGTATGATTATTAACCTTATCTCATTTCAGTTTATTGCCTTTATATTTAAGAGAACAGTTCATTAAATCTAAAATAAAAGACCGATAATTGACTTATTTTGTCTTTGTTTTTACTGAAATATTTGATTTCGAATTTTGCATATTGCAAACATCAAAGAGAGCTTCAACATTCAGAAGTCTAAGTGTGACAAACCAAATCATGGTACAAACGACGCAAGACAAATATCAGTTTACAAAATACTACATGCAAAACTTTATTTGTGTGTAACAAGAACCCCATAAAAAATCCGGGGGATACTAGGTGCTCCGGAAGGGTACCACTATTCGCGATCGGCTACACATGATTCACATAAGAAATCCATGTTGTTGTTCATTGTACAGCTATACATTCTTTGTGAAGTGTAAAGCTGTGTGATAATGTAAAACTTAAAAAAGGGAACCTGTTTTTACGAAAATTAACAAATTGATTCACTGCATTGTTTATAGATACAGGAAGATGTGGTATGAGTGCCAATGAGACAACTCTCGATCCAAGTAACAATTATAAAATTAAACCATTATAGGTCAAGGTACGGTCTTCAACACGGAGCATTTGTTCACACCGAACAGCAAGATATAAAGGGCCCCAAAAATTACAAGTGTAAAACCATTCAAACGAGAATGATTGTCTGATTGATAGTAACACTTAGTATATGTTTTTAAGTAACACATAGGTCAATTCAATATCTTTTTAGATAAAATGGCAACTTTCATCCATAAATTCTTGGTGAAAATTTTGTAATATTTTAGGCACTTTAAAAGTTTAAACTTCGCTGTAACTTATTCATTATTAATGCATGATTTATGTGAAAAAAAGATTTCAGGCGAATAGAGGCTAGACTAGCAAACATCATCCTTTACATGATAAAATTATGAAAATACTCACTACATGTCGTATATCTTTTATCTGTCCTTCTTCTACTATTATAATCAGCCTTTCAAATATCAAATTAGCATAAATGATCAAGTTTTGCACTGCATATTCATTGCATAATGTAACGTTATGTGTAGTTCAAATCAAAAGCCAGTGAAATAGAAACGTTAACTAGTATTTTCTAAACACTTAGATATATTTCTTTTAAGAAATAAATTCGATATAATCTTTTACAAACAATAAAACCAGATAAAGCTTGAAATGTCAACTTGTATGTCAGATAGGTATAAAGTTTCTATTCACAATTTCAAATGTTTAAAGATTTTCGGTGTATTGAGTTTAATTTATTTGTGCATACTTAAATAAAACAGTAGTTTTAATTTAAATATATATCATCGATTTTATATTTCACAATCAAATTTATAATTAAAGTTTTTGTCGTTGGTTACAATACCTCGTTTTCGTAACAAAAAGTTCCCTTTGTAAAGATTATGGAAACGAAATTGTAACAACTGTTATTTCGAGTGTTATTCTGAAGATAATCATCACAAATGTAGTAAATTAACTGAAAATTAGCAGCAAACAAATTTATTTCTCTTTATAGTACATGAAAAAGGATTACAAAAGAGAGACGAAAGATACCAAAGTATAAAAAAGAAGATGTGGTATGATTGCCAATGAGATAACTATCCACAAAAGACCAACATTAACAACTATAGGTCACCGTAAACAGGACATTTTAAATAATTAGTCGAAAATAAACTAACATCCCACGGCTAAAAAAGTAAAAGAGATACAGACAATAGTCTACAAGCCCAACATAAAAAATTTAAGACTAGAGCAACAAAAAACCCACAAAAAACTGGGGATGATCTCAAGTGGTCTAGAAGTAGTTCCTGTTCTAACCGTTGTGTTGCACATGTTAGTACAAACCCGATGATAAGTCTTATTCAGAAGGTGACATTTGGGAAAAGAGGACAGGATTGTAGTTACGACATCAGAACATATCCGTTGTTATCTCTGAAACGGATATTCCATAATGGTCAACCAACTAGTGATGGCGTTCGTAAAACGTACGACGGGATGAAATCAACTTCACCACGTGGAACTTTTGGTTTCATAGCTTCCTTGTGAACAGCAATTTCTCTATCAAGAAAATCATAATAGTTTAACCAAACCAAATTGGTCGCCACGAAATAGCCTAAATGTTATGCTTAAACGTGGCGTTAAGGGCATACGATACAGTCGTGATCCCGTATTGAAATTTGAAATTATGATAACAATTTTATATAGGCTATTTTTTACCTGATTAGATTAAATCTGTAGTAAAACATATACCTTCATGTGCTACTTTTTGATTGAAATGAGGTCGAAATTTGTCAGATATTTGCTCAAAACTATGATTTCTAGACGTATTTTTCCTTTCGACAGAAGTACATAATTTTCTGTGTTCTAAAAGATAAACACAAGCTAGTTTTTGTTAAATCATTTGTTATTTTCTGTTTTATATAAATGTCCTATAAATTTATGCATTTATTTTTACAAATAATTCATATTCATCAAATGTTCATTAATGTAGAAAAAACGTATTTTTTTGGCTATATATCTATCAAATTAAAAAAAAAATGCACTATTGACTTTTTCATGAAAATTGGTAAAAATAACCATCATACATAATCAAACCAAATTTCATTGAAAAAAATTAGGGGTCACAGTTAAGTTTGAATGATGAAAATCAGTCAAAAAATGCATCTTTTCACGAGTTGTCACAGTTTGACGTCGCGAAAATAAAATTTTACGTCAACAACGTAATTATATCCCCTGTAACTGTATCGTATGCCCTTAAAAACACCAAAAATCAATAAAATTATTGTATAAAAGAAAATAAAAGAAACCCGCTCGTTTTAAATTTAAAGTTTTTTTTTTTTTGGGGGGGGATTAAAACGAAAACAAACACATATGCAATATGTTTTCTGAGTGTAAACAGTAGACATGCTGCATGTAAAAAACAAGCATAGATAAAAACTAATGTGACTAGTTCCGATGAACCATCATAACGTAAAACGACGAATCAAGAGTTTCAACGTTATATAAATCTAATAATTTAATTTTGGATACAACACGTCTTCTGATTGGCTGAAAGTTTTCTGTCTATAAGCTCAAAGACAAGTTTGTTATGTGACAGTGACGTCATCAAATAATCATAAAGTTTCTGGTCGAATCCATCACCGATACAAAAGTAGATGACACATGGAGTTTTTGGTAAGAACAAATTGACGGGTTTAAACGGAATGATTTTTTAAACAGAGACTTCGGTGCACCTTATTATCAGCATGACGTTTCTAAGATGACAATACGAATACTAAAAATCCAGGTGTACAATTAGGCGTTGGTACTAAGATTAGTCACGGACCCGTGATATCTAGCTTCATTAGAGTTAATAGCACGAATTCTTATTTGGTAAAAAAAACCAATGCGACTCTCTTTAGATATTACCAGACTCAAACACCCACGATCTCGGGTGTGTTCTAGCTTCATTAGAGCTCATTTGACGTATTCTTACTTTTATAACAAACAATGCAACACTCTTAAGATATTTGGTTTATTGGCTCTTAATGGACACAAATCTGGTCACTTGTTTGCTACCCAGTAAATTCGTATATTTGAAATAAAGATTTAACAAGGATATTTTTTTTTCTGCAATTAAGAACATGAATATATTTAGCTGACTAAACGATAAAAAAATAAACATTTAGACATAAACTATGAACTCAATTATACTAACATTAACTACACTTTCTTGTGATAGTATCTGTTTAATATAGATGAACATCTGATTGGACGACGTGTGCTATTTAGACACTACTAATTTCATCTGCGTGTTCCCCTATCAATAAGCGATTGTTTCAGTAGAAAATTATAAATCAAGTTTTGGATATTCGTGACTTATTACAATTGATAAGTAATGTTACTGGATCTTGCATTACGTCTGCTAGCTTTCCTTGAATGTGTATTCTTGGTTAGTTCGCGAGTTTTTTCTTCCAATGAAGAATCAGCGTTGGACAGTTATATCAATGATCTCATTGGATGTAAAGATATTCCTGGTAAGGCTTTATCATAACACTACATTAAGAGAAATATCAAAAATATTAAAAAAAAAAGATAAAGAACAAGAACAAGAAATAAAACAACAACACCTCTTTCAACCAACCGAATGTTGTGATTTAATTTGACATTTTCAACTACTTTATGTACTAACATCGAAACTCAAAATGCATAATTTTATTTCTTTCTGTAATCCTCTTTTGTTTTCATTTTTTTTGAAGTAACATTGTTCATAGTTCCAATAAATTGTAGGTCAAATAAGGATAAGGGATTACGTAAGACATTTATTTGAAAAAATATCATACGAAAGAATTATGCTTATTGATGTGATAGAATAATGTTGACTAGCTGTTCGTTTGTTTATATGACATCTTCTTGTTCAGAATATTCAAAAAGTATACCACAAATGCACAAGTTGTTATCATCATTTATAACTATCACGTATAAATATTTATGTTTTGGGAATTATTTCAACCCTCCAGCAGTGAACGGGTTATTTTTATAATCTAATCAGTTCTGTCTGAAAAAAGTAAAATTACAAAAATACTGAACTCCAAGGAAAATTCAAAACGGAAAGTCCCTAATCAAATGGCAAAACACATCAAACGAATGGACAACAACTGTCATATTCCTGACTTGGTACAGGCATTTTTAAATTTAGAAATGGTGGGCTGAACATGGTTTTATAGCGCTAAATATCTCCTTTGGTTAGCAGTCGCATCAAATTCCATTATTTTTACAACGATGCGTGAACAAAACAGACATAATCAGTAATCAGTGTTACAGCTTTCATCACTGTGTTACAATGTCAAAACAAACCAAAAATTAACAAAAAACACAAAAAGCATTTATCAGATTAAAAAATCACATTCATTGTTTCGCGTGTTTGGACTACTGTTCAATTTAGTGGTTTATAAAATTGTGGATGGAAATTGAGAATATGTTATAGAGACAACAACCCGACATTAGAACAGACAACAGCCGAGGTCTACCAATGGGTCTTCAATGCAGCGAGAAACTCCCGTACCCGGAGATGTCCTTCAGCTGGCACCTTAACAAATATGTATACTAGTTCAGTAATAATGGACGTCATACTTGAGGGCATACGATACAATTTTGATCCCGTATTTACATTTTGATAAACACGTTCATATAGACTACTAGTATTTTTTACCTGATTAAATGCAATATGTAATAAAAAATATACCTTCATTTGCTCCTTTTTGAGTAAAATGAGGTCGAAATTTTGTATATTAACTCAAAATTCGTATTAGTGGCAGTTTTTTCCCTTTCGAAAGAAAGACATAACTTTTTGTTTTAAAAGATAAACACAAATTGTGTTTTGTTAAATAATTTGTAATTTCTGTATTTTATAAGTATTCTAAAAATTTACACTTTTTTATTCAGAAATAACACATATTTATCAAATGTGTATGATTGTAGAAAACAAATCATTTTTTTGCTTTATCAAATCAAACGAAATGGCACTATTTACATTTCATGAAAATTGGCACACATCATTTTCTCACGTAATCAAACCAAATGGCATTTTAAAAAAGAGGCGTTCATGAACTCGTTTTAATTTAAATAAGTTTGAATGATAAAAATCAATCGGAAACTGAATCTTTTCCCGATAAGTCATAGTTTGACGTCGCGAATAAAACAATTTACGTTAGCAACGTCATAACCTCACCTGTAACTGTATCTTATCCCCGGCTTAGTATATTTTTAGGATTTTGATTGGTTAACGCACGTCGTTACAAAACCCATAGCCCTGAGTGTTGCTAACACATATTCCCGGGCGCTGCTACCCATTACATCGGGGAAATTCACGCGCGTTTTCCTTAGTTCTATGGTTGTTCCTTATGCAATATCGAATTTTATAGATTGTCCATGATGTTTATATGTATAGCTATAGATTATAACAAGGCTTTTTCTATATTGGCCCTGGTATCTCCTGAGACTCCCATATCGGCCTCGAGGCTTTAACTGCGCCTCAAGATGCACTTGGATACTTCAACTGCGCTTCAGGATGTATTTAGATACTTCAGGGTGTTAAAATATCCATATCTACGGAAATGAACATAGATAACTTATAGTATGGCCTGAACTCGGAATCAAACACAATGAACTGAAAGGAAGGTATGGCTTAGTGTTTCCAGGGAATCTTAAATATTGACTGAAAAGAATTTCTGGCTTACATTAGTAGTCACTACGATACACATTAGTTTTAGCTTTGTGTATTTCAAAGGCAAACGGGATATTTTATGGAGGAAACTACTCTACTTTACCATAGGCCACACTTCCATTAACACCAATCATTATCACAAAGTTGTTAAACAGGTTAGAGAAAAATGTACATGTTCATCTTGTCAATTAAAGGACACTTTGGTGTATTTTAGAGTCGATAGATTCTAATTAGAAAACGATCAACTATTAGGTGTCAGAACACCGATTACTCCCTCAAATTTAGAAGCTATAAAAATTGCAAAATTTGGTTGAACAGATAGGAACCTTTAATTGGTGGTCTGACGGGCGCACTACGTTTGCGCGCATTTGGGGATTAAAATATTTTACGTTTGCGCGCAGCTTTTGATTACATATGCGCGCATTTATTTTACAGGTAATCTAAGGTAAAAACATAAATAAAAATTATATTAAGTTATAAACAACTTAATTTTTTTTGTATTTTCATATTAATCAATTATTAATTTTAAAAATATTCAAATTATATACTGTTCATATTGAATTCTAAAAGCAAGTAAAAACTCCGTTATAGCTTAAGGTCAAGTTACAATATAGGAATGGGCTATGTCACGGATTTCCTTAAAATTTTGCAAACACCTTTGACTTATTGAATTGTGTCTGGTTTCGAAAAAAATCTGCGGTTTTATCTCTTTTTTCCCTGCCTTATGAGACTTATACTAAAGGAAGGGGTACTGATACTTGTAAATAATTGAACAAATTAATAGATTAATAAGCATTATTACCTGTTTTTCCCTAAAACAATACAGATTGAATACTTTCAAAATATGTGCCCAAGTTATGATAACATTAAGAATGGAAATGGGGAATGTGTCAAAGAGGCAACATACTAAGACTAACAGAAGGGATACTGATACTTATAAATAATTGAACAAATCAATAGATAAATAAGCATTATTACCTGTATTTTTCCTGAGTTTACCTGAGTTTACTTGCCAAAAAAATGCGCGCAAATGTAATGGAAAGCTGCGCGCAAACGTAATGATTTTTGCGAGCAAATGTAATGGTAATGCGCGCAAACGTAATGCACCGGGTCTGACACCTTTAGTTGGTTGCAAACAGTTAAAAATCAAGGTTATTTGACAGCCCCAGACAAAGAATTTTATGATCTAAGCTAAGAGTTTTTTTTTAAATTCTATTTGCATGAATGATGATCGTATCTATTAAAGAAATATACATACTGTAAATTCAGAAACTATTGAACAAACTGCGACAGGGTTATAATCACAATAGTTTAAACTAAATGTTATACGAATTAAACATGATTTTTCTCAATTTTGAAAAAGTTTAAAACGACAAAATCTCAATAATAGATACACGCAATAATTATCCTTGCTATGTTCATATTTATGAATTAACTGTTTACAAAACTTTTGAATTTTCGAAATACTAAGGCTTTTCTACTTCTGGAATAGATTACCTTAGCTGTATTTGGCAATTTAAAAAAAAAATGATTTTTTCCCTCTTTTGATTCGAGCGTCACTGCGGAGTCTGTAAACGAAACGCGTTTTGCGTAAATACAAAATTTAATCCTGGTATCTATAATGAGTTTATTTTTTCTGAATTGATAGTAATTAAATTAACAAAAACAATGATCGCACGCAAATGTTTTTTCTTCCCTCAACGGGATTGAAACTCCAGTATCAGAGACTGGTAGCAATATCTTGTGGAAATACCGCTTGCACTGTGTACACCGCTTTAAATTTGTGTAGTAACACAGTACATATATAAAGTGGGAAGGAGAGACTTTACCTTGCAGATCAGCTGATTTTGTCTAATTTCGTAAAGGGTGATAATTTTACTTACCAAATCGTAAGGTAAAATTTGATTTTTTTTATAAGTTTAAATATGTGACAACTTTACGACATATATTCTCCATCGTGGTTAAACAGTGCAATGATTGATAAATACTTCGTCTCAAATTCAGCCAAGCCATGTTAGATCCGCAAATTTAAATTCATGATTTTTTTGGTTTTTCCCTCAGCGGGATCGGAACCCCTGCTTCTGGAACATCGTGGCAAGTCCGCCTGCACTGTGTCCACTGCTCTTGACACTATATAAATAAATATATGGGTCATTAAATGACATGTTGGAATATTGAAACATAACACAGCCATATTTACCTTGAAGATTATTCTTGAGATTGGTCATTTCTTTGTAATCATTGAGACCTAACATTTCAGATAGATTATTAGTAGGCATTAATATATTTTGCCTTCCGTGACGTGTTTATTCAAAGACATAGCAAACAATGTCATATAAATTCGGTCAGTTCAGTTTTCTATTTAATTCTCTATTTGAATAAAAATACAAATATCAACTTCAAATGAACTCGAGAGATCACAAAGAATAAAACAGCTACTGTTCTGGTTAATTCTTACAAAGCTTCAATGGAAATAGTCACGTTTAAGAACACATAACAATATTTAGTGCACAACCTGTTTTACATACCAAATAAGAATAAATTGAGCACGAAAGCCATTTCTCTACTGAATTCAATTGTATTTTAATTTTTTTTTGGAGAACTTATTAAGATTTTTAAAATCCATATCAAAAGCACTAACCTCACGATACATATACCAAATCTACATAATAATGCTGAGTTTTAGAACACAATTCCAAGATATTCAATTAAATAACATTTCGGTATGAAATTGATTTTGGGGTTATCGTTACAATAAATAGCATATTTATTAAGGCATTTTGATTTGAAATTATCAGAATAAATTTTCATAAGCTGATAACCATTTCTTTTTATAAACCTTATGTTTACACATACATTGATATGTTCTATTTTAATTCAAGGACTTCAACAGCTGGCAATATATGTATACATTTTATAATTCTGTAAATTTCACAGTAGATTATTTGTTAATTTATTTATCCCTTTGAGAGACCTCTGTCTTATTGTAAAATAAATATTTACAATAACGATGAATACTGGTTATTCTTATTCTAAAGTTTATGATTGATATAGGATGCAGTGTTGATAATCAAATTAAAACTTTATGAATTTGTTTCTCTTGAAGCACATGGTTTAATTAATCTTTATCAACAACAGTCAGAGCCAGAAACGCTACTAGATATTATTTGAGCAGTTTGAACAGCTATATTTATAATATTCGCATCGTACGTGTAAGAGTTAAACACGTCAAAATGAGCTGATATAAGTTCAAAGGCCACTATAGGAAAGTCCGTACCATGAGAGAAGTTGTTCTACTTAGTATCTATACTTTTCAAATTTTATTTTCTTTTGTCACAACAATATTCTATGGTACCACGGTATTAAAGTTGTCGTTTGTGTACACGATTTTTGTTTTGGCAGATACCTATTCCTTTGTTACATAGTTATCTTGAAACACATTTTAAACTTGATGAGGCGTCAGCCAGCAAGATTCTGTATCTTATAAAAAGTGTTTAATTGTTTATGACTACCTCAGGTATAGATTACCTTAGCTGTATTTGGCATTTTAAACTTTTTTGGATTCGAGCGTCACTGATGTGTCTTTTGTAGACGAAATGCGCGTCTGGCGTATATACTAAATTTAGTCCTGGTATCTATGATGAGTTTGTTTTTATATATAGTCCAGAACACTTGCTGTTTGTTTAAGTAGTTTTTTGGCATACAGAAGCATTTTCATTTAGCTTTATTTGTGTGTTAACTTTGTTTTTAAAATTCTCCACATTCAACAATAATTGAACAGGAAGATAGAAAACAATTTTAAACAATAAGTGCTAAAATCCTAAATTTGAAAAAAGATATTTCAAAATTGTATAAAAACATTGGAATATTTGTGTTCGTTTGTTTCGAAATGAAATTTAAAGCAAAATAATGTTTAACGCCAAGTTTTATAAAGTACGATTATTTAAACATAAACAAAATTGAATTCCATTTGAAAACTTTTTAAGGTAGATAACTGAACACTAAAATAGCTTAATCTGTTAATTCTGGCATATGTCTGGAAACTGATCAGTTGTGTTTATGTATACATGTATCTTAATCATTATGAAGGAATATTGTGATATCGTAGATCGTAGATATACTCTTTAAAAGAGGGGCGAAAGATACCGGTGAGACAGTCAAACTCATAGATCGAAAATAAACTGACAACGTCTTGACTAAAAAGTAAAACAGACAAATAATAGTAAACAAAACACAACATAGAAAACGAAAGATTTAGCAACACGAACCCCACCAAAAACTGGTTGTGTTTATTTGCTTAAAACACTGAAGCCACAATCTTAAGATTAGAGGTTTGGAGCTTGAAAATCAGTAATAACTAAGAGATCTCTTGATTATTGTTATTAGCTAATATTTTTTTCTGTTATCTATTCGAACTCGAATTTTTAAAACAGCGTTATGCACTGTGTATTTTTTTGTGTTTGTTTAATCCACATTATCAAGTTATATCGAGAGGATTGAGATCTCAAAAAACATGTGCAATCCTTTTGTATTTTTCGCTTTTCCTAAACCTGTAGCCTTTGATAGTCTTTGTATATTATTTTTAATTTTGGTTTATTTATATGTTTCGGAGTTAAGTTTGACGTACGTTTCGTTGAACCAGTAAACGTCATTGTTTAGGGGTAAGCAGATGCCCGCCTCTTGACGCGAAATCTATTGCTGCGTTGAAGACCAATTGGTAACTTTGGGCTGTTTTCTGTTCTTTGTGTGGATTGTTCAGCTCTTTGAAACATTCTTCGCTACCATAATCAATAATCAGCTCTATATCATATTTGTTTCTAAATTATTAAAGTAAAAGATAATTATTATGTTACAACGAATTTGTGCAATCTATTGGAATTTTTATTCTTTTTTTTTTCATTTCTCGCTTCCATAGCATTACAAAGGCTGGATATGAAATTTCGTTCAAAAGTCGTTGAGGAAAGTAATACAAGTATCAAATGGAATGAACATATATATCTGCATTTGCACGTTTGATATACTTTTTTTTAAAGATTCAGTCAGATATAATATAACCACTCATTATATAACTACCGTGCAGTTTGTAGGATAACTTAATTTAATTTTCATAAAATACAGGATTAATTTTTTTTTATAACTAATGCTAACTGATTAAATAAATATAATTATTAGCTAAGAAAGTGGTTTAAAAAAGCAGCCGCTGTGGCTTTAATAAACGAAATTCTGGTTTTACAGGCCTTGGACTAGCAGTTGTAAAAGATGATGATGTCTTTTCCAAAGGGTACGGATTGGCTGATAAAGAAAAACAAATAAATGCAACCAGTTCAACAGTTTTCTGTGCGGGTTCAGTAACAAAATCGATGACAGCAATGCTTCTAGCTCGTTTGATATCTTCTGGCAAATACAGGTAAATGTATATATGCTTTAATCAGCACCATTCTGAAAAACTATGCGACAATTCAGTATTGAAATCAACGACTTTTGAAAAATAGATTCATGTTTCTATCTCTTTGTTGTTCGTTGATGTAATTATGATACCTTACAATATACATATAAATGATAGTTGCTAAATCTACAACACATTTATCAAATTTGCAATTATTTGTACTTGATGCAATATAATTCTAAGCTTGAAGCTACAATACATGCTTCTGTGATAAAAATATTCAATTTGAAATTGTTTTTCAAAACCTGTATATAAATATTCCAACAGTATACGCATATATTCGAATTTTATTCTTATTGGTTTTATCAACAAACATTCAATTTGGTTATTTACTGGATCATAAATAAAAGACACAAATACACAAGAGCGGTTGGAATATTGGTTCACAGGTTTGGAACCAAACTAATATCAATCTGACATACTTTTGTGAAGTGTGACATGAATGGAGAGTTGTCTCATTGGCACTTTTGCCATCACTGTCTATATCAGTATATACACGTATACTTATCTTGCTATATTAATTCAATATCATGGTTATCTTGATGGATGATTGCTGCTAATAATGCAGTTATTCAACTACTGCTTCCAAATGTAAAAGTTAAAAACATCTATACTCAATTCTCAAGTCATACGGACATTTATTTATACAAATTTGGTTGGCTTTTATAGTATATCTGTATCACAAATGACCACTTGTCATCACCATAATCCCACCCTCTTTTCGTCGATTGTTTACTTGAGGAAAACGTAAGGTGCCAAAACTGAAACTTGACTGGTTGACATTTCACAATATCTGGGTACAACCATTATTTTAAAATCATTTATACTGTGACATTTTTTTAAAGTTTCCTCAATTAATGAGTTCTTTGTATTTCAAATAATATCAACTACAAACAATTCATCAAAAGTGTGAGCTCACTTTATTGTTTTCCCTTCAGGCTTCGCTGGACCACAAAGATAAAAGACGTATTAGGACCAGACTATACCTTTATAGATGATTGTATTACAGACTCAGTTACTCTAGAAGATATTTTATCTCATCGCACGGGATTGGGATCGGCGGACCTTCTATTACAAGCCGGGATTCCAGAATATGTTACAAGAGAGCAAATGATGAAGTAAATATTTCCCTTTTTATTCAAAATGTTCACATTTTGGAAGATAAATTACAGGGTTAATGACAGAACCTGATAAATTACCAGAAAATCATTTTTGTCGAAATTATAAATCTAAACTTATTTAAAAAAAACGCAGAAAATAACAAAAGAAAAGGGCTTCAGAAGTTTAAGTTTTTTGTTTTTTTTGTTTTTTTTGTTTAGCTTTTTGCTGTATTTAGACAAACATAACCAATGCACTGTGTTTTGCAATTGCCTAACATATACTCGCTGTATTAAGTTAAGTGCCATCCACTAATGAATCAGTTAATTGAAGTTTGTTTAATGTCCAGTGGCAACTATTTCATGCATATTCATTGCAAGATCTTAAGTTTACTTCAGGTAAATAAATGATCAATTGACTCCTATCGGAATAAACTAAGATCACCAGTTTTCAGTCAAATGGTTGATAGTTGTCATCTGTGCCGTAAACTTCCTCAAAAACGGCGGCCATGATATAGTCAAGTGTGCTTTAATTTTTTTTGGAATTTATTGAAATACTAAGGCTTTTCTACCTCAGGCATAGATTACCTTAGCTGTATTTGGCAAAACTTTAAGGAATTTTAAGGTTCTCAATGCTCTTCAACTTCGTACTTTATTTGGCATTTTTAACTTTTTTTGATTCGAGCGTCACTGATGAGTCTTTTGTAGACGAAACGCGCGTCTGGCGTTTTTACTAAATTTAGTCCTGGTATCTATGATGAGTTTATTTAAGTGGCGACAAACGAAACACAACACAATCAATCATTTAATTTTGTCATTTTTTTACATTTGATGGTTCATATTGATATAAGAAAATGCCTGTACCAAGTCAGGAATGCGACAGTTGTTACATGTTTTGATTTTGCCTTTTTTAGATTAGGGAATACCAAATTGAACTTTCCTCGTAGTTCTATATTTTTGTGATTTTACCAGAGAAGTTATGTTTAACCATAAGTGCGTGAGTTCATTCCTGATCGTTGTCAGTAATGAAATGAAATGAGAATAGCATGTTTGTGTACATTTATATACACACCTTGGTTTTTTAAAACTTGAAAAAATCAGCCTCTTTTTTGGATGAAATATAATGAAATATTTGTATAATATTATTGAAACATAGTTTATGATAACATTGGCATTTAAACGAACAAAAAATATTAAAAAAAAAAAAATTTATATATTATTAACCACAATTTTAATAGCAAAATGAAGTGTTTTTTGTAAAAAAAAATGCATTTTATAACTTTTACCTTAGTCGAACTTTATAATGTCAGACATTTCAAAATTAATCTTCAGATGACTGTTCACCACATCATGGTTGATCGTTATACGCCAAAGAATTAGTACTTTGTGCGCAGCCTTCATTCAAACGGATAACCGCATCTAAACGTCTTTTGATTTCTGCCAAAAAAAGACTGATTTGTTGCTAAGTTAGCAGCAAGCATTTCTGATGAAGGACATTGTTTATTTCATGATGTGTTTAAACTGGGGTGATCTTACGCGCACTTTCCGCCCAATAGTGTCCCATATATGCTCGATATGGTTCAAATCCGGGCTACGATCCGTCCAGGGAAGATGACCCGAATTCCATTGGATCAATGGATCTTCCTCCACGATGCTTATTTTCAACTTTAGCGAGCTCTGCACTACATTGGATACGGAAAACTGTGTCTGTTCGTAAGCAAAGGTCTCCGAAATGGTCTTATCGCACGATAACCAGTAGCGATGAGTCGATCTCGTTCTTGTTCTTGTTAAAAGGCTCCTGTAAGCCCACCACGCTTTTTTTTAAGGATTGTTTTGTATGCAAGGATTTCCTTCTGACCAACCTTCTTTATGCTTGATTTTCCCTATCAAATGGTATAGGGGTCTTCTTTATCTCGGAAGGTCTTTAACATCGTTTAGTGCCTTATTTTCATTCTCAAAACGACTTATAGTGGAACGTTGATGACCAACAATACGTGCACATGTTACAGCGACATCCCTGCTTCTCTCATGTTGATAATCTGCCATCTTGCTACAGTTTAGGGTTGTCGAGGACCCATTTCAAGGTGTCAATCACATAACTTTAAAAACTTGGTTATTTAAAGTGTTGAAAACTATAAGAATGAAAACATCTATTTTGCTGTATACGGGTACAGTAGCTGCATGTGCAGATAAAAACTTATCGAGTCGATATTTATTGATTAAACTCAGGTGATTCTGAAATAATGTTTAAGCAGTTCTATTTTACCACATTATATCACAGAAAAATAAAAATTGTTTTTTTTTTAATTTCAATTTCAATTTGGTGTTGCAATACTTTTTTCCATGTGTATATATGAATATAACACTTTATATTTAGTACGTCCAGAGCGCTTCTTTGGATTCACTTTCATTGACAACGCTTAATCCCATAAATTTGGAAGCTAAGATGTATTAATACCACTTTAACACTTGCAAGGTTACATTAACAACATGAAGTTCATCAACATAAAAATGTATACACTATGTTATTACCGAACTCAATGCAATATTTACCAGTTTACAAGCGACACTTGTACTATCTTTGTGCTTTATTTTAGGAATCTTCAGTACCTACCAAAACTACAAGAATTTCGGGATTCCTTCTTTTATAATAATATAGTTTACATTCTCGCTGCACATGTAGCTGAGAAGAAAGCTAATAAAACATGGGAACAATTAATGAAGGAGGAGTTACTAGTTCCATTGAACATGACGTCAACAGTGATATTAGACGAAAGACATAGCGAAACGCTAGCTGTTCCCTACATTATTGACAAAACTGGCAAGCTCTACAAATCGGACGAACGACTTTATAGGTACATGTTAACCCTGTCATACAAATAAGATAAAAGCAAACATTGAGAATAAAACCAAATTCACAATTTGTCTTCTCTAAATGTAACGTATGTGTTTTGCACAAGTTGAATGATTCTTTCGGCTATTGCAATGAAATTAAAACGATTTTATGACATGAAATCTGAAAAACAGTGAATGACCTCGAACATAAAGAAAGGCATAATATTAGTCAATTCGAGAACGCTTCGGAAGTTTTAATAAATCCTAACACTTATAAAAGCTGATTAAAATGTGATTTATTTCAAAGAAGTCTAGGAATAGAACCAACGCACGTTTTTATATATACAGTCCGCCAAAAGTTAAGCACCACCGAAATATAACTGGCAATATTTTTTTAACTATAGCGAAAAAAAATATTAATGTTTGGTGTTATGAATTACCTTCAACATACACTAAGAAAATCAATTACGACCAAAAAGATTGAACTCCGATAAAGCAGTCAAGCAACCTCTTATCAAATGTCATCTGTGCGTTTACAAATACACAGTTTCTCCAGGTGGTCGTGTAAGTGTTCGTACATTGGTCAGTTGACTTCTCAGAGGCAACTGAAGAGCAAGTCTTGGTGTATAGAGACCTGTACTTACAGGAAGGCACTCCACCGTCAGGTTTTAATGGGATAATGACTATCCATGCTTGAACATAAGAAGCTGACAAAACACTCATTGTTCAGATGGTAGTCAGTTTCTTTTACTGCCAGTAGACGCCAAAATACGAATTTCGCGGGGAAACAAAACGGCCTATGACCAAAAACAATGTTTGCACAAGGACTGCATTCAGTGCTGGAGGTGTTCCAGTACGGGGTTGCTTCTTATACCGTTATAAGCTGGGTATGCATGTTCTGCAGGGTAGCATAAACGGACAGACAAACAGAGATTTGAAGCCTTAAAACATTGTAGTCCCTCATTTTAATAATCCCCAACTTGCGTCTACAGTGCCAAGACTCGTGTACATGGACGACAACGCTAGAACACACAGAGCAAGGATTTTAACCGAGTCCAAAGAGCAACAAGCCATTTTCACTATTTTTTAGCCTTCCATGTCCCCATACATAAACCCTATCAAACATGTCTGAGATGCCATTGGCGGAAATCTCAATCACAGAGATCCACCTTCACAATATTTTGTCGATTTAAAAGTGGTATTTGTTGTTGAATGCAACAGATTTCCTAAACTAAAGCTTGAAGGCTTATACCGAGAATGAAACGTCGTTTTTTGAAACTCTACCGGAAGTGAGGTTGTTGTGCATGCTATTGACTCAAATGTTGTCATTCAAATTGCTAAACATACCAAAGCTTATGTGTAGAAAGTTTTAATAATATTGGGTAATCATTTTTTGTAAAAAAATAAAATCAAAGTGAAACTTAAATTCTGTTTCTGAATTCAGTAATTTACACTATTTCTATGAACGGAAAACCTACATGCATAAACCTTCAAAAGTGACTAAAATTACATTTCTGGTTTGTTTATGGTATACATTAGCAAAATTGCTATATGATTGTTTTATTTTTTTCGTGGAAAAATTGATTTTTTAAATTTGAAAAAAAATCTGTGCAATAAAAACAGGTGGTGCTTAACTTTTGGCGGACTGTATATTATACGATGCGTTTCATAGTCTTTTTACTGTACCTGTACACGTTTGTACATCCGGTAATTTATTTGAAGGACGGTTAGTTTCAGAAGAATATCAAATTTATACTGCAATTCGTTTAAATAATTATATTTATTTTGTGGAAATTTTGTAGGCATAATCGAAGTTAAAAATTTCCTATTTCTCAATCAACTGATTAAAAAAGAACGCTCTTCAGTTATGACTTTTTATATCAGCACATTTTTAATTGTATTCATGTAAACTGCTGTATTCATGGTTTCTTCGAAATTAATAAAGAACTAACTGATAAATAAAGCTATAATGAATGTTAAAAATGTCACCAGAGATGCCAGGTTTATAATTAAAAAAACCTCAATCAGTGGCACTTAAATTAAATGATTTAAGGTAAAATCAAATACGAAGTTGAATAGCATTGAAAAAAAAATACGCTGTACTTCAAAACGAATTCAACCAATATATGCCTTGTTGAAGACAACATTTTGTGTTACGAAGAACGCAACATTTCATTAACAAGAATTTCTACTTTCCAAGTTAAAACTGAAACAAAAAAAAATTGTTTAATTATTTTAATACGTGTATAGACAAAGAAAATACAACAATTTTTATTGTACATAGCGAGAGTCACGGATCAGTTCATTACTTGTTTTATATTCTTCTTACGTTTCATTTTCGGGTTTCGAAATGCATTTGCTAAAAATTGATTTTAACCAAAAATCTCACTCAAAAATGTAAAACATCAGCAATTATAATCAACCAGTATTTTGAAGTGTTATTCTGCACGTATCAATCAATAACTTTGCTTTTAACCAATGCCATACTATAAAACATAGTGTATTATAAGATAGAACGGACGGAAGTAGGATTAAAAACTCCATTATATAATGTCAGTTGAAATGTTTACAGCCTGCACCCGTTTGGTCCATCTGGTAGTATTTGCGCATCAGCCGATGACATGATCAAATGGTTAAAGCTGATCACATCTAAAGGAAAGATCGCTGAAGGTGCAGAACAAATCATTTCTGAATACGTCTTCAAAGGACAATTCAACATAAAAAGTGTACTAAATAACATGTGGGCTAACGCATACAGTTTGACACAACCACAGTTTCCAGTAGCGTTTGACTCATTAGGTTATGGATATGGATGGTTTGTGTCATATTACAGAGGTAGGTTAAAGGAAACGCACGTTAAATGTTCAAAAGTTATACAAAAAACGTTCGCTAAGAGACGATTATTGTAATCAGTCTGATATTTTGTCCAAAATATGAATTTAAATCTTTGTCGGTAATTAATTGTGAATGGTTAATGAAATACCACAGAAATATGTTGAAAAATTACAATAGATAGAGCACAAACCAAGAAACCACCGTTTAAGTAAGCGGAAAAGTAAAACTTTTTTTTCGAAATGTCTCAAAACAGAGGCCAAACACAAAAGAGAATTTATGAGAAAATGAACTTCATGACAAAAATGATTAACAAGAGACAAACTATAGTATACAAAACATAACACATAACATCTAAAGAATGAGCAACAACATGAGTACTCTACTGACCTCGGATCGTGTTTTTATTCACATGTTAAACCTAATGAAATTCTGAGGATACTTACTTTTATTATATCATTATTCTAAAATTAGTACGGATATCTTAAGTCCCAACTTATACATAAAAAATCAATACATCTAATACATATTGTTTTCATATTATAGGTCACAGAGTGCTACATCATTCGGGATCTTTGTATGGGTATAGCTGCAAAATAACATATCTTCCGGAACGCGGTAGTGCTTTCGTATTTTTCACAAATGGACCAGGGGAAACTAAATTCGACGAAACTATTAGCCCAGTATTCTACTATATGTTAGATTTAATGTTGGGTTATCCGAGTTGGCTCAATGAAACAACAGCCTGTTCATACCCAGCTCCTTGGAGGAATTACCGTAGTAAAAGGTCTTCTCAAGACGTTACGTCGGGTTCTGGTAAAGAATTACAGGGAACAGACATGCATACTGGTGAATACAGCCACCCGTTGTACGGAAGTGTGACTATAACTATAACCAATAACACCCTCCACATCAGCTACGGTTTGTTGTTGACAGGCAAACTTATTCCAACGTCATCTTCATTTCAGCTTCAGTTTTTTCAGCCTTTACGTGATGTTTTTCTTTCTATCCTTAATGTGTCGTTTCAAAATCTTTCGATTCAGAACAAATATCAA
Source organism: Mytilus trossulus (assembly GCF_036588685.1). Lineage (NCBI taxonomy): Eukaryota > Metazoa > Mollusca > Bivalvia > Mytilida > Mytilidae > Mytilus > Mytilus trossulus. The sequence goes on from NW_026963335.1 coordinate 133,966, forward strand.
AATATTGAATTTTTATCCCGATTCGAGAAGTATACCTTTTCAAGGGTTGATTATGATAGTGAGGTCAGCGGTTCCAATACAGTAAATTTTCAACTGAAATTAGTTTTCGTATTGATTATGCTTATGCAATATATTTGAAATTTAAATGTCAAATGCGTGTAGTTTGATTTACAGTTTTAGAAAAATCATCGTCTTTTGTATTAAATTATGAATTCATTCTTTCATATACAATATAAACAACAATGACATAATGATTGGCCATTGCCTTTTAAAGCAACATTTTACAATTGGCTTTCAACTGTTGACAAATAAACACAAATTTCTGGAGGCAAATCGGACAAAAAAACATGTACATACTTGGAAGGATGTAAATTAAAACAAAGTGACAAGTAATCCATAAAAGTAGTTTAGTTTTTAATAACGCGCTAGTTTTCTCAATGAATTGTTTCATAGCTAACTTATTATTAGATTTTTTCTCGCTCATTGTTGATGGCTGTATAATTGGCTTTACATTTTTTTTCTGTACAATCACTTCATTTAAATTTTGCTGGGGAGTTGTCTTATTGACAATCAAAATTCATTTTCTTATTTTTAACTGCATTGCATTATGTAGATTTATTAATATTTTCCATTTAATTCATTGGTCATTCCAAAATCTGTTTTGCAATGTTCACTGGAACGTTTTGTAGATTTGAAGGTGACACCAGTGCACTAAACCATTTCTTATATAGGAGAATTGCAGACCAACTTTGAATAGAGGGAATGGTTTTATGAATAATGCTCATTATACATAATATATTAAATATGTCTAATGATAAAATTGTTTTTCTCTTTTCAACGTTACAATATCTTCATTTCGTTTTGAATTTTCTTCTGAGTTCAGTATTTTTGTGATTTTACTTTTTATTGCATATTTGCTGTTACAACTTATAAAGTCTATAGCTTATAACTTAGTATCCCTCTAGTAGCACTACTTGCTTAGACAACCTTATTCGTAATATTGAAACTATAATATAATTAATTTCACAAATATACTACATAAATGATTTTACATACACATGCAGATCTTTGTTTTCAGTCTTCTGTTTTATTATACCTTTATCGATATTATTATATTATCCGTGTCCCATTGAAAATTTGGGCACATAACTTCATCGACATATGTTAAAACTGTACCGAATAATATCTGAAAAACATTATGAGAAGTATCCAACAGTTAAAACTGTCCGACATATTCAAATTGTTGATGGATCAAACAGTCTATATATAAAAATAAATTTTCTTGCGAATTTTAATTTCGATTTAAACAAGAAAACAAGAGACCATACGATGATATTATATTATATATGAAAGTATCATCATTTATTGTATTCGGAAAATATGTAAACCTCTGTATCGACAGGAAAGCTGGTGACAAAATATATCTCCATCCGAAACTGAGCTTTCAATGATTGGTAATTTTCCGCTAGAACACTATGTATTAAAAGTTTCCTTAGAAAAAAATGCTATTACTATAAAAATTCAAATAAATGATACAGTGGTATATCACTGTTCATTGGTCATAAATCGATTAAGCGAATACAAATTCGGGTTACAAACCGAGGAAACATTTCAACTATTAGAGCAAAGCAACAGAACAATAAAAACACCTGCAAAATCTGTCAAAAATAAGAAAAAAAACCAAACCTGCCAACATTCACAGAAATGGAAACGGCCATATTCCTTAATTGTGACAAAACATTTTAATAAAAGAGTTTTGATTGTAACTGGTTTTATGTCTAGCCAAGCCTCCAGCTTCTTTTGGGAATTTTAAAAATTCCGCAAAAATTGCAAAATTACGTGAAAGGAATACAGTACAAATAAACACAATAAAACTCTAGAGAGTGAAATAAATAATATAATAGTACATTACAACATGGAAACCACCGAATAACAACAGACAAATACCAAAAATTTACGAAAGCACACCTGGACACCACAAACGAATTATAAACTGTGCATTACACTAATGTATCAACGCCACAAAAAGTGACGTATTTCATTGTGATGTTCATATTATCAAAAGTAAAATTTGGGAAAATTTTTTCTAGAAATATAATAAATTTGTTTTATTGTAGACACGTACAAGAATATACAATTGGGATTTGAAATAGTGTTACTTTATGTATTTTTGTTTTTTTACATTTGTTGAGTATTTTAGAAAAAAATCTATGAAACTGAATTTCACTGCATAAAAGGAAGTGGGTCACACAACTATTAGTTTCTTTTCAAACGACAGAAATTCGAAAGTTAGCAATATAAAAATGAAACCTTGTCATCAGTTAAGTGTTATTTACATCCGAAGACGTCTTTCGATAAATCAGTTATGAAAATATTATTTTGAATTGGAAAGAGGTTTTCAAAGTTATTTAAAAGAGTGTAGTGTTTACTTGCCACGACGACGACGAAGCGCATAAGGGATAGCGATAGGTCACATGCACCTTGAAGCCTTGAGGGGCAAAACGGTATATAAAAATAAGAGAAAGGCAATAATATACCGGAACACACTCGACATAATGTCTCTCAATATAATATTTATCAGTGTAAACATAACTTTACTGATAGTTGACCCTTCTAATCGTATTACTGGACGTTATACACGTTGTATAAGATAGTTGCTTAGAACAGATCCGATTCCTCCGTCTCTTGAGTTAGGTTGAATACAAGTAAGTTTTTCCACAAAAGATCTATACTGCTTTTGATTTCGATTATTGCAAGTTCATGTTTCTGTAAATATTTCAAATCAGGAATATGATAGTTGCTATCCATGTTTTTGATGTGTGTGAGCGTTTTGATTTTGCCCTTTGATTGGGGTTTAGGTTTTGAATTTTCCTCGGACTATTTTTGTTATTTTAATTTTTGCTTAATTATTTCTATTTGCAGATCTAGGTGTCATCTTTGTATTGTCTCGACCGTTTAATGTAACTTAAAATCTTTTTAAACGTTGTTTGAGAACATCCCTACACGCTTGCACAACGCATACTCTTAATTTTGGTTCAGACTCTACGGCATTTATTTTGTCTTAAAAAAAACTTTATCTGTACGTCGCTTTTTCTCTCTATATGCAAATAACACATTAGCTCATATATAATAGTCCTTTGTTTTCCTCTGTCCATAGTTCGACGAGTACTTGTTTGAAAGTGGCATTGCAATGTTCAAATGCATGTCCTCTCCAGCATTGGGATTTGAATGCTATATAGTGACGACTCATGTTAACATCGCTTTTAACAAATTTTAATAAAAGTCTCCAACTATTCCTCTACCTCGTGATCAGCTACATGTGTAGGAAGCTTTCTTTTACCAATCCTATCAACATAGAACACAATTTAATTTTGATGCATATCTTTACACCCATCTCGATATGAGTCATCATATTGAAGTATCAATGTTGTTTTTTTCTGTGTTTCCTTGTTTATGTAAAGCAAGGCAATATAATCAAATTAAAAGATCTTTGATGAAATGAAAAAATCTAAATTTTATAAACAGTAATTTAAAAATAATAATACTAAGTTTGGACTTTTTGGTTGTCAACATCTGTATTCAAGGACATACACAATTTGATGCAGTTGTATATCTATAATGACTATATTTAACAAGTTGGTGTATGGAGTATGGAGATAAAATGGGGAAATTGTTCTTAATCCCATTAAATATATTTAGACACATGAAAGACTTTTCACTGTACAGCAATATTTTGCATCTCTTCCTAGCAACATTGTTTTGTAAAAATTGAATTTTGTACGTATTGGGTTTGTTAAACCCTTCTATATTAATGCATGGATTATCAGGTACTACTTTTGAGACAAATTATATCAAAATTATAGAAAACTTCATCGGCTCTAACTAAAAATATGGACGATTTTATGTTTAGGACGTCTTGAAATCTTTTGACTGATTCCGAAGTTCTAATTTTTAACCCTTTTCTGCTGGACCAAATCACTACTTTGCTTTAAGATTCTGGACCAAAATTGTTTTACAATGTAATTTCACCCCCTCCCTTCTTGCAATTTTTGGCATTAAACATGGAGGATTAAATTTGGAAGGGGTATAAAATTGATGGCAAGTAAACCACTGTCAACACTAGGGATAATATTCGTGAACAACGAATTGTGGTCTCGGATCATCAAACTTCTTTCCTCTTAAAACGTAAAAAGAAAAACAAGTGATATAACATTTTCTTGAATTCATGTTAAAATAGTTTTAGGAATGAACTTTAATATCCTATCCTATTAGAAACATGCACTATTGGTTTGTTAAACGCTCAACGGCACACACTCCTATATTATATAAAATATCAAGTTTCTTAATATTTAATTTAATTATACATTTAGGGCTTTAATTTTATAGACTATCATATTAGTAACATGACTTATTTGATTGTTAAACGCTCAACGGCACACACGCCGTTCCTTTTTATAACAGTTATCTCAGTTTCATTTACTAATACTTCAAGACTGAAAGTACTTGTATCAAAGTATTGTTAAAGACAAAACACAGCTACCAATAATAGGACGCCTTTACATGGAATGTTGTCATTTTAATGTTACAAGTATAATTAACATTGCCATAAAAGTGCGAGGTTTAGCTAGCCGCAAACCAGGTTCAACTCGCCAGGTTTTACTTAAAATGTCCTGCATTAAGTTAGGAAAATGGCCATTGTTATATTATAGTTCGTTTCTGTGTGTTATATTTTATTGTTGTGTTTCTGTTGTGTCGCAGTTCTCCTCTTATATTTGATGTAATTAACCTTAGTTTAAGTTTGTAAACTGGATTTGTCTTTTTTCTCGATTCATTTATGAATTTCGAACAGCGGTATCGTATTAGTAGTAGTCAGTAGCCCAGTAGCCCAGTAGTCAGAACTTTTTGTGCTGACATGAATTGTCATTGATATGGTTATATTTATAAATTTACTGTTAGTATAATTACAAATTTTAGAATTTTTTGAAATACTAAGGCTTTTCAACTTCAGACATAGATTACATTAGCTGTATTTGGCAAAGCTTTTAGGAATTTTGGTCCTCTATGCTCTTCAACTTCGTAATTTATTTGGCCTTTTAAACTTTTTTGGATTCGAGTGTCACTGATCTTTTGTAGACGAAACGCGCGTCTGGCGTATTTTCTAAATTTAGTCCTGGTATCTATAATGAGTTTATATACTACCGTTGTCTTTATTTATCTTGCACAAGTGTTGTACGCAGTGGTTTCATAAACAAATTGGACTCAAACAGATTAAAAATACATACGGCTAAATACTCGTATGCTAGTTATATTTTTTAAGATAAAATGTCCTAGTAATGTATTTAATATTTCCATGTAATATTTCTCTCGTTAGATCTTTATGACGGCTCAACAATTGGTCGTACGGAATTTATCACAATTTAAATACCTTTGTTCTGTACTTGCATTATAAAATGACAGCCATAATCTTTTTCATAGTCATTTCATCCTAGAGCATCCTATCGTGGTCTACCTAAAATAATGTTTAGTTATAACTATCTTGGTAAAATGTCACTAGTATGAAACAAACGTTTAATGTTTTAATAGTAGAAACATTATTTATAAAAAAAACACAAATGTTGCTTAATTCAACTTATATGGTACTTTTAAAAACAGGTAAAAGTTAAAGGAATTAAAATGAAAATGCACCTTAACATTTCCAGGAGAAAACATTTACGAACATTCTGATATTAACAGAATTAAAACCTAAAAACAATTATGATAAAAACGATACAAAAACTAGGTAGAACATATTGATGGATAAACACATTACATGTTTCATCGGAATCACATCGATGTAACTGAAACGACAAAAGTAAAATTATTGTGTCAGTGTTATACACATACGATATGACTGAAATACATCTTTAATTATACTTTTCATATTCATTTAATTCACATCATTTGAAATTATGAGACAATTAATTAAATCGTAAAAAAAAGTACAAAGAAATGTATGACTATTATTTAATTATTTACTGTTTATTTTTGACCCAATAGTATTCAGTTAGTCACTAATATGTAAGACTAATTCAAAGACATACAAAAAATGCTTTCCAATTAAAACGAGTAAAGTAAATAAGAAATACAATATTTAAAGCAGCAGACAACATTTATTAATAGCATAATATCTTGATATGTTAGTTATCCCTCCTTTTACTGTGAAGAGGATACCTATGTTCTAAATCGTCGATAACGACGGGTTTGTGGCATTAATGTGTGCATGTGCATAAGCACGTGATTGAATGTTATTATCATATAAGCCTAAAATACAAATGCAACTCATTATTTTTAAAATGAAAGCTTTTTTGATTTAAGCTTTAATTACAAAAAATATGAAAGAAACAGTATCATCTTCATTATAAAGGAGGGTAAAATAGGTATGTTGCATCTCTATATATGCAAGTGAAAAAATAATAGCACACCAATAACAATATAAGAACAAAATATTAGCTAATTAAAATGTGTTATTTTCATTCAGTACAATCCTCAATACATGAATCATTTATATTTTAAGTGTATTCAACAGAAAACAAAATTTCATTCAATTCAATGTTGATTGATTTCAATAAATATACTTGAAAAAAGGTTCCCTGTATTTGGAAATCAATAAGTATAGACATCTGATTAATTGATGAAACTATTTTTTCTCTTACCATTGCAGCCGGTAAAATATAGGATAGTAATGTCAGCTATGTTGTTCCAGTAATTCTGCGAGTTGACAGGTGTTTGTATACAAGATTGTGGGAATCTAATATCGTTATGTATGCTTAACCAATTGTTCCATGTAAAGTTAAGAAAAATTTCAGCAGTTGTAAGCCCACACGAAACCGGATTATCATTTAGGTTTCTGTAACATAAATATTTCATAAAATTGAATGAAAATAATAATAGTATGTAGCTATAGTAAACTTGAAATGTCAGAAACGTCCATAAACAGTACAATGACATCAAGCGTACAGGTGTATAATGGTATTTTGATGGTAAATAAAGGCAACAGTAGTATTGAATTGAACAAAATATAAATTCGGGTAACAAACGAAAACTAGGGAAACACATCGAATAAAAGAGAAGAACAACGAAATAACAGAAACCCAACCTTAAAATGTAACACACACAGAAACGAACTACACTATAATAATGGCAGTTTTTCTGACTAGGAAATAAAGGCAACAGTAGTATACCGCTGTTCAAAACTCATAAATCCATGGACAAAAAACAAAATCGGGGTAACAAACTAAAACCGAGGGAAACGCATTAAATGTAAGAGGAGAACAGTCGTATTCATGTTCATATAACATATAACTTCTGTAGAATAATCGTTGTTTATTCTTGTTGCATTTGTTGACTTTTCTGTGTCACAAACACCACACAAACAAATTTATAAGCTTAAAATAAAGGAACAGAGAATGGGCTATGTCACAGACTTTGCTTAAATAGATATAGGAAGATGTTGCATACAATCTTCATTCGTTGAACTACAAATGAGAATCGAAAAAATAATGCATTTATCTCTTTTATTATCTGAAATATTAAAGATTTATTTTTAACAATTTTGTTCAACATTTGTATAGAAAGCACTTAAAATCGGGGTAAAAACCCTAAATTTGTTTTAAAATCATTAAATCTCTAATTCTACTCAATAGATTTTTTATTAGAAACTTTATGTTGTTGATACATACATTTCTGTTTTAATGACATAAAAATATTATCTGGTCAAGGACTTTTTTTTTGTCTATTAATCAATTTGTTTCCTTTATCGAAGTGAAAAACGTGAAAAATAAAAAAAATACGGCCTGCAACGCGATAACGTTACGATTTTTTTCGACGTATTGTGTGATTTTTTCACAAAAATACACAATCTTGAGTGAAGTTTACTGTAAAAACGATGTCGGTTACACTATCCTTATTTTGCATCAATTAATGAGAAATGTATGTACCAACAACATATAGTTTTTAATAAAAACAATCTATGGAGTAGAATTAGAGATTTGATAATTTTAAGACAAAATGTAGATGGTTTTTCGACGGTTTTATGTTCATTCTATACACATCTTATGAAATAATACAATCCGTTATATTATGAAGGACAATAAAAAAAATGCTTTTTTTTCGATTTTTAGTTGTTGTTCATAGGGCCAAAGTTGTAGGCAAATTTTATTGAAATCTGTGACATAACCCATTAACTGTAACGTTATTTTCTTAGTTATACTCACAATTTGTTTAAGTTCATGTTATTGCTAAATGTATCTGACGAAATATGCGATATTCTATTACTGCTGAGGTCACTATGATAAATAAGAAACAAAATATAAAAACATAATATATCAAATTGACTCAACTTGTTTAAAAAGAGGTGCAAAAAGATACAAGTGTGACAGCCAAATTCACAGATGCTATTATACCACGTTCAAAGGAAATGATATGGTATTATGGGTCTTTTTCAGTAATATATAAATCACAAACAATAAGTTACTGTAACATTATAAATAATGGGGAAAAAATCGCACAAATTTACCAATATAATCAAGTAATAGGAGATACAAAGAGTTAACTTCAAAACGCATACTGGAACAGCAAACATTAGATACAACAGATAAATATATAAACAGCTACCAAAATGAATTTACAGCTTTCAATTTTTGAAAATTATTGTCAAACTTTTAAAATTGAAAATTAGACCGTTGGTTTTCCCGTTTGAATGGTTGTTGTTCGGTGTGAGCCAAGGCTCCGTGTTGAAGGCTGTGCATTGACCTATAATGGTTTCATTTTTTTTGAATTGTTTACATAAATCACATTGATAGTTGTTGTTGTCTACTTTTTTGGCAACTTGGTTCATGTTGTTTCAAATGATGTTTGTACAAAAATGATTTCACGCATTTCCCATATTTATATGGCTTGTTGACATAGTCATCAAAGAGCTGTTTTTACATAAATGTTTTACTTCAAACAGGGCAGGTGTGATTGAAAGCTTCTATTACTTTCTCCATATGGTAAACAGGAAGCCAGGCCAGCTCTGCTTGTAAACTGAATGGAACAATTGGTACAGATCAGGCCCTCTTTATGCTTGCAGTTTTTCTGCTCATTGAGAAACGCGTTGTCTTGAAACTTTAATCCACCCTGGTAACATTTGTGTTAGTCTTTACCTTGGAACGTGTTATGCCTGTACAATTTATCTACCAATTTGGTCGTGAAAAAAACAGGTGCAAAATTTAAAAAAAAACCCATATTATTCTCGACTGTTTATTTATCATTCTACATAACAATATTTTTATGGCATATACAGTGAAAATGGTATTTTAGGACCCGCACTTTACATACACTGTAATAAACTTTGGCCGTGTTCATATTGGTCTGAACGCAGTGTTGTGTCAGTGTAACTCACACAAACACTAAACATAATTACGTTCCCATTGATAAAGCTCAATGTTTACATGTAGTTTAAATCATGTTTTGTCTACATGAAGTGGGTAGTCGATGTAGGCCTAGTGTAGGTTCAATGTTCACAAAACTAGCCATTCAGAACTTTAATTTTCCAATGTATATTTGAAAAAGAAACGATTTTTATATAAAAATGATGCTTATAACACTTATTAAAAAAGTTCTTTACAGAAATATTTGTTTAAGCTTGATATATTTAACACTTCACGTAGCCTTATTAACCCCTTATCAAGACGCATTCCTCATCATTGCCGGGGACATAATTCATTTGAAAAGGTTTTCCCGAATCGCTGACAGAAACATTTGCCACTGGCCTATATTCAAACAACGATTAACTAGTAAATGCATAACTGAAAAGGGTTGAGTTCAATTGTTTGTTTGTGTAGTATCTCAGACCCGTTAAAATACATTTAGAAATTAAAAAAAATTGTCCCCTCCCTTTGACCAATACTCCTTGGAGAAAAAATAACATTTGAAATAAACAGAAAAAATAGAAATCGCATTATTTTTTCTTCGTCAGTAAGCAGGCTGATGCAGCCTACGTTTTTAATGCGTAATAGAGACATATTTAAACTACTGCATATCATCCAAAATGACTTTCTTAAAAAAAAGACCACTTTACTTAAAAAAGGGGGTGGGGGTTCTGAGTCAGAATTTTTTCTCGCGCGAAAGTTTATATTTAGTTTTTTCTCAATGGTACCAATTTAATATTTAACACTAAAATGTATGGTGAAACATTCGATTCAGAATATTTGTGCATTCTAATCATCTGTATGACACGATGTTTTTTTAAGCAAATTGTGAAAAAATCCTTCCCCCCCTTTTTTTAAGTCAAGTGGTCGTTCCCTAACTGATAGAAAAGATGTGCGAAAAATTTGAATTCGGTTCTACGTTATGAACATTTAAATGACATATAGTTTACGGATGTGAACAAATTTCATGTACAGGTAGCTAAGCATGGTGTATAGATATGAACAAATTTTATGTGAAACTAGTGTGAACATTACAATAAACCAAATGTAAACATGTTTACTGTACACAGCGTTTGGTGTGAACACGGTCTTTGTTAAATTACTTTACATAGAAATGTTAGGGACAATGAGCTATTGTGCATTTTAAAATATCAATAAAGACTACATTTCAAAATCATTAAGTCATCAAAGTTAAAAAATTAAGTCGTCAAATCCGTCGATCAACATTTCAAAATAAATTTTCATATGGACCACATGTTCATTTAAAAAAACATAATTGTCCTAAAACAACCCAAACAAATATATAATTAAGCCAGCGTAAAAGATAAAACGTTTTTACCCTGTTTGATATGTAATTTGTTTTAAATTAAAAAAAAAGTCAATGAATGACGCAGCAACAACATGTTTAGTGTACTTCTACAAGAGGAATGTGCTTGATCTCTTACCCCGTATGTTATTTTATATCTCATAATTGTTTTTCGTCTACTGCTTTGGACATAAACAAATCCGTTAATTTTGGGGTTTCAAGGTCAATTCTTGGTATTTCATAGATTACTATACGGTATGGTGTTTGTTAATTGTTGAAGGCCGTACGGTGACCTGTCGTTGTTAACTCCTATATAATTTGGTCTTCAGAGGAGAGTATTCTCATTGGCAATCAATCAAATCTTCATATTTAACCATTTTGATCTGAATTGTCCATTTTCCAATTTCCGTAATTGGCCCTGTAATCAGAGACCTTTTTTAAGTTGTCTCCCTTGTGAGGGATATTAACTTTTATTATCGATGTAGCATATTTACATGACGATATCGGGATATAGATATTTAGTTGGATCTTAACATGTACTTGTAATTCCGATATTGATAAAAATAAACAAACAAATGTCGAAATGTTCAGGACTTGATTAATTCTATACTTGGGTAAGATGTTGCAAGTATACGATTTTTATTGCATCTTACCCGTTAAGAAGCAAATAATCTTAAACTACTTTATTGAAATATTGTGTAAAAACGTTAATTATGAGCTATGGAAGTCAAGTGGCTCGAGCATTTTTTCTGAGGAAGTTTAAAAAAATTTCAAAGAAATATTTTTTACAGTGGGCTAGCTTTCATTAGTCTTCACTATCCAATAGATTAACAACTTTTTGTTATACTTATAATTTAGAATCTTCATTGAAGGTTGAGCACGAATGCACAGTTGATTAATCGTATTGATGTGCCATTTGTATGCAAGAGGGACATACCTTTGTATTATGTGCCGATTCGAAAAAAGTTATGCGAGTATTGTCTTCCTTTCTCAGGTTCATTATTTTACTATTAAGTAAAGGATTCTGATATGATTGTGAATAATTACAAATTGTATCAATTCAATATATTTGGTTTTTGTTATTGCTGTATCAAAAACATTGATGTACGAAATAATTTCATAAATTTGAAACGTTCAAAATTATTACATACCAATATAAAGAACCGTTCATCATTTTTGAGAAAGACTATAAAAGAAAGTCGAATTAATTATATCCCCTTCATGATAGATTGATTGGGAAATTAACCAGAGTTATCTAATATTAATCACAGAGAGGGACTAGCAAGCAATTTTTAGTTGTAGCTTATTTAACGTTAAAACAATTTTTCACTATAAACGAATGTTACTTTATACAAATATAAGGACTTTGTTAGCTAAATCTACAAATTTTATTAGATATTATGAATTTTTATTACAATAGATTAATATGCTAAACAATGGAGAGCTAGCGGAAAAAGTTTTGAAATCTTTTAATTGCATTAATTTGATGTTTAGCTGAATACTAACGACTTCAGAAGTTATTTTTCATATAAAAGTAGTTAAACCGCCGATACATCATTTTCAATTCATCACACTTTGCATTGGCGAAGGCAAAATTTTGTCCGGTATAGTACCAGTCTAAGATTGACATAGGGAAGTAATTTGTGTAAAAAATGTAAAATAACAAAATCAAATCGGTAATTGGCAGTGTATAAGAGTGTCAATACGGGAGGCTTTCACATCAAAGTTTGTAAAGTTTATCTTATTTTTAAATTTCGTCTAGTTTCAAAACAGTATTTGTTGAAGACGACTTGCTAGAACAGGAATGTTTCTGAAATAAATAAAGGCAGCAGTAGTATACCGCTATTCAAAACGCATAAATCAATGTACGAAAAACAAAATCGGGGTTACAAACAAAAACTGAGGGAAACACATTAAATATAAGGGGAGAACAACGACATAAGTACGTCTGAGCCATTGCCAACTGTACAACATGTTTATCCATCGGATTACCAGCAGCGATGGTGATACATGGCTGTGTGCATAACGTATATACAACTCATCTAAACATCAACCCAAAAATGTAAGATCTGTAAATATGCTTACGCAAAAGTTTTGTTCTTCCCTCACCGGGATTCGAATCCATGCTACTAATTTATCGGTAACCGGCGCGCTAGACCACACGATCAACTGGACTTCATAAAAATGTATATTTATATATATATACAGTCCGCCAAAAGTTAAACACCACCTATTTTTATTGCAAAGATTTTTTTTCAAATTTAAAAATTCCATTATTCCACGAAAAAAAGTAAACAATCATATAGTAATTTTGCTAATGTATACCATAAGCAAACCAGAAATGTAATTGTAGTCACTTATGAAGGTTCTATGCATGTAGGTTTTCCGTTCATAGAAATAGTGTAAATTACACAATTCAGAAACAGAATTTAAGTTTCACTGTAATTTTATTTTTTTACAACAATTGATCACCCAATATTATTAAAATTTTCTACACATGAGCTTTGGTATGTTTGGCAAAATTAATGCCAATATTTGAGTCAATAGCATGTGTAACAACCTCACTTCCGGTACAGTTTCAAAACACGACGTATCATTCTTGGTGAAAGCCTTCAAGCTTTAGTTTATGAAAATCTGTTGCATTAAACAACAAATACCACTTTTAAATGAAGTGGACCAATCTGAATAAATTTAACCCAAAAAAACTATAGGTAGGTGTTAATATAAGAAAGTTTTATCATACTTTGACGCTTTATGGGGTAAAATTTACCATGCTGTCATTTTTCTATTTTTGTGATTTTTCTCAGTTTAAAGAACAAAATGCATATTATTTCAACTTTTTTGTTATAAATGATTGATAGAAAACATATCTAAGAAATTTAAAAAGACCAAAATGAAATGGGATGTACATGATTCTTGTAAAATCATTTTTTGTATCCCTCACCCATTTTCTCAAAATTATGGCTAAAAATACTGACTTGAATGGGCGTAAAATTTTGAAAACTGCATTACTCAAAAACCGTTCATTGTAAATACACAATTTTTTCACAGAGATATATTGATTATAATATTTTTTGGAATTCATTGATATTTTCCACCTGCATCACATGTTTTGGAATTAATTCAAGAACGAGATTTCAACGAGACTGAACGAGACTGAAATGTCAGAAGAATACATCCTTAAATTTAATTAATGCCAAATTATAATATAAAATCCTGCTAAAAATGTTAATTTGACTTATTCGCATTCAAAAATATAAAGCGATACATTCTGAGATTATCATATAAAGCACAATCTTTGGTTAAAAGGGCAAAGCTTACGGAGTACAAATTTGAGACCGCAACATGTCTAAGTGTCAAAATGTGTATATTTGGTTGCTAAGGACAGTAAACAATAAAATTAACATAAATTGCATTCCTAGCAGTTTTTTTACCTTCAGAACTAAAACAAGAACATAAAAGACTAAAGATTTGTGGTCAATTTTATCTTAAAAAGTGCATTTTTGTGCTTTCTGATGTGCCATAAGGTAGCACTCCACAGTTAGAAAATAAAATTAAAAATGAGCCCCAAAATGTTTTATCATCTCCTATTCCTGGATTTCTAATACATTAATCTAACTGTTTGTGTTGTACATGTGCATATGTATGTAGTCAGTATTTTCCATAGATTCAATTTTCAAAAGTTAAAAGGATGTAAATTAATTCCTTTTATGTGTATCCATGGCAACATTCTGCATTTATTTACCATAAAATATTGTAAAAAGGGGGGTGAACATGTCATATATCCCCCCAAAATTTGGATTCAACTAGAATTTCAATGCCTTTGAGTGATACCTTTTTAGAAACTGTTTTCTTAAATCTTCCTAATGATCAAATAAAAAATGGGTGTCTTTCGCCTCATTTTTTCGTAAAATCCAATCACAAAGTTCGTGCGATAAAAAGATGGAAAAAAACATTGCAATAATTGCCGGACCAATGTATGGTATGGACATCCAAATACGGACTGTCATACAGAAAACAGCCTATATTACATACATTACATAACCTTGATGTTAATATAAACCCAATACAAAGGCTATTTTAATACTCAGCTATCCAAAAATGAATTTTATTGCACACTAGCTCTCATATTTGAAAAATCCACAGGGGCCAAAATGCGAAACTACACACCTAACTGTGGAGTGCTACCTTAACAGTCAAAACTTACAGTAAATGAAGATTTGTTAATCTGTCTAATATTCCAATTTCCAATCCTGTTAAGTCATTACGGTTCAATGATCTGAAAAGAGGATGCATTATACAATTGACCGCAATATTGGAACACAATCACTACAAAATTTAGGCCTTTTTACGTTAAATATATAACATATATACGTAACCAAATTTCAGTAGTTTTGATACCCCAGGATGACCGTAAAGCAACACTATTTGATCGTATCAATCAAAACTTACCATTTTTGCAATTTATCATGTAAATCTATTTAGCTGCATAATAATTCAGTAATATTTCATGTGAGGATGTATTGTATAATACAAGTGACAGCAATATTGGAATACAATGTGAACACAAAATGTTTCCCTCATAAACTTCGGGTTACCTACGACGAAGTTAACTTGCTTGTCTGCTTAAAATTTCTGTAGGTAACTTGAAAAGCAGTCAACAAGTTTGCTCTTAGTTAACTTTTTATAGGATATCATCCATCTATATGACCAATAACGAACCATTTTTTTTCCTTGACATCTTTACATCTGTTTTGAAGATTAATAAGTCTAAGACACTTATAAATAGTGGTTAAGATGAACAGATTGCAAAACGACAATCTGAATAAAAAAACTGCAGATTCAAGCTGAAAAGGGTATACTATAAACTATATAGCGAATATATCTATCATAGTTTACCATCGAATATATCTATCATAGTTTATCTTGGAATATATCTATCATAGTTTATCATGGAATAAATCTATCAGAGTTTTAAAAATAAAATTACAGTACGGGTCACTTAGTATTCTACAAAACACAACTGTGTATGTGGTGTGTTTCCTCGGCGAACATATGATACTTGAGGTAATTTTAAGATGACGAAAGAGTTAAAATAATTGAATCCGGAGCTATCAAATATGTTATCGATGGTTCTCTCTGTTGCGTTTCGATTTCCTTCGCCTTTAACCAACACTCGTTTAACGAATTGTATTACTACCCTCCCTTTTCTCTGTTTTCTTGTTTAGGAAATGTATCAAGCTGGACACTACAAAACTACTTTTTACATAAAAGTTGGTTCTTTTATTCATGGTTTAGTCCCTTAAACAAGATTTTTTTAAAACTGCGATTAAATTGTGAAAATTATATGAAAACATATGTTAAAATGTTAAGTTGTTTCAGTTATAAAACATTTTTGATCAATTACGTCATTCCTGACGTATTTCTGACCTCATTTATGCATGTGAATTTGTGAGTGCCTGATTCGTGAAATAATTTGATGAAATTAATGACAGTACATTGGTAAACTAACAGTGGCACACCCTCGCCAACAAATATTGTTGCTGAAATATTATAAATGAACCATGTTCATTACTTTTTCACTAAAATGTTAATGGGGGAGGGTTAGTGCCACATATATAATTAAGATACAAGACGATGAATTTCTAGAAAAAAATGAAATATATACCAACATCAGGTTAACATGTATGACGCAGATATACATTAAAAAGAATAACTGGTTAGCTATACATTCACAGTATATTTACTCGAAAAATACAACTTCACAGGGTTGGTTTTTGGGGATACTCTCTCTCATCTGTTCTTTTTTTGGTTACCGAACAAAACAGAATGTTCGATAGGCAAACGCTATCAATCAGTGTAACAATTGCTAAGCAACTATCATATTCCTTATTTTGTTTAGATATTTCCGCAAAAAAATGGTGGGCAAAAAGAGGTAAAATGCAGTAGTATACCGCTGTTCAAAAGTCATAGATTGATTCCGCAAAACAAATCTGGAACACTAACCAAAGCTGACAGAAACACATCAACTATAATAGGAAAACAACGATTATTACGTTAGCTCAACTCTATACTCTGTTAGACGGTTGTTTATTTGTATGATAAAATGATATAATTGGGTAAGCAACCAAAATAGACATAACATAATTGGCAATCGTACCACTCCCTTTTCTATATGATAAATTAATGCGACAAAAATTACGATTCAGTAGTCAAAACTATGAAAACATTCACCACAGGCAGACCATATAAAATTCAAACACGTATACATGTTATAAATGTCGTAATTAGGCAATGGTGTCAACAATAAAAAAAAAAGAGAAAATAAATCGAGACTATACCGATCTATTCGATAGATTAAGCACCACCTGAAATACATCACGTATTTTTCTTAAAAAATTGAACTTAGTTATGTAAAATTATCCCAAAAAGGAATAAAATCATAAATAAATATACAGGTATGACAATATTCTTAAATTATAAGATTGAAAAATCATTTCCATCATAAGAACAAACTGAACACATCATACTTGTTAAAGTAATCGGGATAAGAATTGTAAGACACAAGTTAAGGAAGTTCAGAGGTATGCCGCAATCTCGAATTGTAAAATCACAGTAGATAATCGTTCTAGTTCTTTGTCATAATCTGCAAATTTGAAGAAAGAGTTGGAATTTATTGGTTACACTGTTTATTTATATAAAGAAAACTTAGTTATTTGTTATTCATTGCATGTTCGAAAATGGTTTAACAAATACCAAATATTTATGCCTTTAAATTATTTTTTTTTCCAAATAAGCTATTTAAGGGGAGATAACTCTTTTAGTACAAAATTAATACTGGACATATAGGAAAATTCTCATGTTTTGCTTGTAGCAAGAAAACAAGTTCGGTTACACCACTTTTATTTTCATTTTCTAAAAATATTATATAAAACTTGTCTTCTCAAATTGTACTTCAAAACTCTGTCTCGTAGATTTGTTTTATGCACAAAAATGTTTTTGTTCATGAACAACCTAAGCAATTTTGGCAATTTTGAACGACTCTTACCTTGAATAAAGCGCAGTGACCCATACTTTTATCAGTTTTTTTGACAAATCCCAGTAAAATCTTCATTTTTGCTAAGTATAGGAAAATTCTGTCATTTTATACCCATGAACAACCTTAAACATATGACATGCTTCTGCTGAGAAATGAAAAGTTGGCAACTTTTTTATTTATTTGGTCTTGAATTCGTTCATATTTGCCCATATCAAGAAAACAGATACAAATATGAATCAGGTCGACTTTACTTTTTACCTTTTTTTATAAAGATGGAAACTGTTAACTAAATCAAAAGATATATCCTGTTGTCAATTCGTGTTTGTAATGAATATTTGTAAAGCATTCATAGATTGTTTAAGTATTAGGGATGCATTTAAGAAGATTAGAAATAAACTTCATGTTTTGCAAAACCTATGAATGAAGTCCAATCAATTATATATCCTTAACAATACTTATCTTTTATGTAAAAATAATGGAATACACTGAAGTATAAAAGATTAATAATAGAATAGATAGAACGCTCAACAACAACAATATCATTAAACTAATGATGAATTTACAAAATCATCTAACGTTCACTTAGAGGTAAGACAAATTTAATGCATGAAACCTGATAGCAACAAACATAAAATAATTATGCAACGTTGATGTAGCTGAAAGATAAATCACTCAATTTCGTATGATTCACGGTGTATTTGGTTATATTTCATATCTCTTACCAAAATTATCAAATGGTTGACGATAATTGCTGAACAATTTTATCTATATATCAGAGGCTTTTATACACTTTCCACAGGATTTTTTAATGATATGCTGAAAATATACTTACAGCTCATACATTATGTACGGAAGAGTCCTCACGAACATTAAATCAGATATTGAGTTACCATCTAAATACCTATAAAATCAAAATACATTTATGGTAGCAATACATAATGTTGGCATATGTAGTGATATATTTTAGCAATGTCTGCTACGATGTACGCCAATAAGACAATATTTGCTTAACAATTGTTTTCTTATGGTTATGGCAATATCACTGAATAAATTATAAGGACATTGTTTTGCAGTTTTTTCAGATATGATTTTGCTATTTATCCGTTAATATTATTAATGTATTAATGAATTGTAAAATCAATAATTTTATTGTTTTTTTTAAGCTAAAACCTTATGACGTTTTTTAAAATACGCTAATGGGAGAACGAAAAAAAAAGTTATAACCATTACAGCCATATCGGTGTTTTAAATTCTAACACAAAAAATGGATGATGAATGTTTTTTTAGTATCAACAAGAAATCGTATCAAGATAAAATTGAGAATGGAATGGGTAATATTTCAAAGAGATAACAACCAGACAAAAGAGCAGATAACAGCCAAAGACCACAAATTGGTCTTCAGCTCATCGAGAAAATTCCGCACCCGGAGGAGTGCCTCAGCTGGTTCCTAAACAAAAAAGATAATTAGTTTAGTAATAATGGACATAATACTAAACTCCGAAATATATACTTGAAACTAATCATACAAACTAACAAAGGCCAGAAGCTCCTGACTCGGGACAGGCTCAATCATGCGGCGGGGTTAATTTTTTGAGATCTCAACCCATCCCTGTTCCTCTAACCAATGTAGAATAAACAAACACACAACAATAAGCACATTAAAACGCAGTTTTGAGAAATCCGAGTCCGATTTCAGAATAGGTAACAAATGAAACTCAACAAAATGACAGGGATACATAAATTAACCAAAAAAACTGCTAGTATTTATTGACATGCCTGCTCTATAATTCAATTAAACCGATTGGAAGATAATGTATTCATCATGCACAATCTCTCCAGGTGGGGTTTAGTATTATAACATCATAAAAGAGTCCTTTTTTCAAACCAAATTTATCAATTTCTGAAAATTATTTCGATGCGTCCTTTGCATTTTTATTGTAAGTTTGGCAACTTGATTGGATGGAGTTCTAATTGCTTCCCCTTCACCCGTTTACATTATCATATTAGTCCTCGCGTGATTTATTTCAAAACGTGAATATTTATTGTTTACCAGAAACTTAAGTTTTGAAGTTAAATTTCTATAATAATTCTTGTTTATGAATTTACTTTTTTAGGTTAAGATTTGGCTTTAGGTTGCAGTCTTGTAATTGACTGCTCCATAGGATTACATGCAAAACAGCTGATCTTTAAAAAAAAAATTAATAAAAAATGCTACATAGAAAAAAAATCTCATGTTCATATCATGTATGTTCTAATGTGAAATTGTGATTTAATCGAAAAAAAGGTAGGTCATGCGACGAAGAATAAAAAGTTACGTAACCCTGAAGTCAAAACAATTTTTTTTCTACTTTCTGTTTGCTGTTTTTACTAGGCCGCATCATTTCCAGTAAACATGATATCCTTCCACACTTCTGGATTGATATCCCCCCAAAGAGGCAAAAATTTTTAAAAGTCTGTATATATGTTTCAATTCAGCATAAACCTATAATCAAACAGAAAAAATGAGTTCAGAAAAAAACCCAGAAAAAAATGCACTTTTTTGTTTCCCTCCAAGTTTTCCATGCACCGGAAACTGGAGTTGTAATACAAGACTTGTTTCTGATATTTTGTTTATATATAATTCATATAGATATGATAGAAACAAAATGTGTCTGGATGAGGTTAAAGACTACAAAATAAAAGGAAATATCCATAAACAGAGAAGCATAACATAAATAAAGAAAAAAAAAAGAAAACGAGACATCATGCAGACCCTTGTACTCAAAGTCAATGAACAGCAAATGGCCTATGTCGCAGATGTTAGTAATATTTTACATATAACTTTGTCTGTTGACTTATAAATTTTAAAACGACAAAGTAATGTTTTTATCTCGTTTATGTTTTGAAATATATCTACTTGAAATATTTCAAAACATATGCAAATATTTGAATAAAGCACAAAACAACAGCAAAAAACACAACTACATGTTTATTTCTCTTTGGTGTAAATATTTGTCATTTTAATTTGTTTTTCACACAGGCTATATCTTATATATAGATATATTTTTGTGATATCGTCTCTGTAACCATGTTTTAGTTTATGAGAATAGAGATTGGAAGTTCCTACAGCCATATAAAAAATATTTTTAAATAAATTTGAATCACACCTTATTTTTTTTGCATTATCTAAATGCCTTTATTTATAAAATTTAGGTAAATTCTGTATATCTAAACAATAGCTTATTTTACATTTCCTTTGCCAGTGTTGAACATCAAACAGAATGGTGATCGGGCTCATGATATTTAAATCAATAAAACAAGGTATGAAAGGATGTACCTTTTTTCTAACAATGTTTTCGTCAAACAGAAACATTTATCAATTTTCAATGTTATAATCCTTAGAAATTTGTTTTCATTGTAAGAAAATTTGTCATCTATAAGAAAATCATAGAATACATTTTACGCTATTCAGATTATCATACGAGTTTTATGAATAAGAGCAAACTTTAAGTCTTGACAAGTTATCGAATCGTAATCATAATAATGTTTTTAGGTAGTGAGATTCCTTTCCTATTGACTACTATGTGCTTTTTTGAATAACCACATGACGAATCATATTTAAAATGTCGATCTAGTACACAAAGATATGAAAATTAACTATATTTTGACCCCAAAATCAATAGGTTATTTCCATGTTCGTTTCCCGATGTCTTCCCTTTGCATTGCATTCTTCCTAATCAGTCAAGAAAAAACTCAAGTCACAGCCTAAATACTATTTTACACAAACACATTGTTTTAGGGAAAATTGTCATTGTACGTTTCCATATGAACTATTACGTTATCAAATATCCTTTTTCTATATAACTAATATGCAATAGATTTTCATATCAAACGAAACCAACTGAAGTTACTATGTAGTAAGTATCTTTCGTAAAAAATTCTATTTAAGAAATATTGACCCTAAACTTTGACCTTTTAACCCCTAAATTATAATCAATAAGCATTTCCCTCCCAATAAAAAATGCAAGTTACTACTTCGAAACTAATTTGCTATTATTCTGTAGTACTGAAATTAGACTGATGACGGACCAAGTGACACGATAACAGATAGGCGAGAATAAATGATATTTTGATACAACCGATTTTTTTACAGAATGATAAAAGTTGATAAAAAGATTACTTACAGATATTGAAGTGCAGTTAATCCAGCAAAAGTTCCATTCTGTATGAATGATATTGAATTGTTATTCAGTGATCTGTAATAAATATAGGGTAATGAGATATGTAATGCATAAACGTCTTACAGCTGGAATTTAAGGTGTCAATATTTGTCAAAACAAAGGGTGAGACACAATACATGTATAGATTATTACATGGCATTTTTCATATCAGACCCTTTATTGGCACAGGAGCCGCAGGCTCGAGGGATGATATCATGAACGAGGACCGATAAAGGCTCTGATATGAAAAATGACATGTAAGGATCTTTTTATCATATACTTCAGCAGAAGAAATACAGATAAGAAATATTGATTAAAAAGTTTGTCTTTCTACGAATTTTTAGATGATACTGAATTAACAGACAATCAAATATATTTTTTGAATTTAATTGTTTTTATTGATATTACAAGCATTTTATTTATCTTGACACAACATATATTTGCTCCTCAACTATTTTGTGAAAAGTATTAAATCACTTGCGGTTTTCCGCTTTTCGAACAAATTTCCGGAAATGCCCGAAGTTGCATGTGATAAACGTCACGGAAATTAACGGAAAGGCAAGTGATAACATTCCGGAAGCAGTCAATAAAGGTCCCTTTATCAGCACGCTTAGGGAATTCTTAGGAATCTGTTCAATAAACATAACAAACCTTAACTAGCCTTTTAATATTTTTAAATGTTATTGAACTGTAAAATTTTAGTAATATTTCATTTAAGTATATGATAAAAAATATTATTGTTTAAACCAGTCAGTTAATCAGGGAAAATAGTATAGTTAAAACGTTACTGCCTACATTTTATCTTACAGGAATTAAAGAAGGATCTGTTAACATCTTCTTACTTCATCTCAATACCCTATCAGTAAATAAAGACTTTTTACGATTCATCTTGGTATTGTATTAAGGTTCATGTGGACCCTATGGCTAAAATGGCCGTATTTTCACCTAAAAAATTTCTCTGAGTATAGGCAAACCTGTGCATCTGAAAAAGTTTTAAGGCATAGCATGCCCTAGATTAATAGAATTCAAATACATTGTATGATTTAGAAAATTCATAACTTAAGAAGATTTTGCGGTACACTTTTTTCGTCTCTGCAGAAGATGATAAAATTAACAAATAGCAGAGAATCCCATTATAGAAAAAAAAAAAGATTTACACACGCGAGCCCTTAAATTGATTCAAATATTAATATTAGTGTGTTCTTTTTACCTTTTTTTACATAGACTGACATTTTGTGTATCTAAAATATTCTAGTTATGACTTGTTTGTGACATACCAGCACATCTTGTGTATAACTACTGTGGTCAAAAAGCCATAAATAACTTTAAGAAATAAGGGTCAACGTTCAAGTAAATTTGAAAGGCAAATCAGCCAATTCAATTTACTGTGTAGATTGACGTGAATATAAGAAAAAATGTATCGACAACATTGTTTTTGAAATGGATAAATGTTTACAACAAATAGAACATCCAAAATATCGAAAATTCTATGTCGTAACAATTTAGGATGTACTAAAGTAAAATTAAAAAAGAACAAAAATCTAAAATCGTTGTTTTAAGACATTAGTTATAAGGGCACTTGCTGTCAAATTCATGGTTACCGATTTGACTCAAATTCTCATATTTGATTTATAACAATTAAAAGCATTTTTCCAAACTACATGAACTATCAAAAGTATAAAATAAACAATTTACAGAGAATGGGGTCGATAATATGTAGGTTCGTTTCGTGTGTATTTTAGTCCCGATGCCATCTATTCAAATATCGAGTTGACCTCAGATGACCGTATAAGCGATGTAAACATCAATAAAGATATAAATAGATTAAGCCAACTCGTGCAATTGAATTTTTATAGGTCTGTTAAATTTTATTTTATAGATTAAACATATTTGTTTCTCATCGTTTTATCCGTATGATAATGATTTTATGTGGATGGAATCAGTTTTCAAATGATTTACCTTTTTGTGACTGTCACTTTCATTGTGACATTCTTTTCCTTTAAATAACCATTACAATTACAAACCATGCGTTGTCAATCTCTAGCTAGGGGTTAAATTGAAGTTCCCATGAATACGGATTTATTGAGGTCGAATTATTCACTTGCAAATGAGTAATTAATGATCAATGTTTCTTAACTTAATTTGACAAAATGGAATCATTTTGGCTGCGAAAAGCGATTTATTATTTCACTATTTCACTTTCATTATTGTTTGATATTTTTTTATATATATCTCGTTAGTAGTGCCCCTTTAAGGAACACATAGACTGTCGTTTGTTTATGTGTTACATATTTGTTTTTCGTTCATTTTGTTAATTAAATAAGGCCGTTAGTTTTCTCGTTTGAATTGTTTTACATTGTCTTATCGGGGCCTTTTATAGCTGACTATGCTGTATGGGCTTTGCTCATTGTTGAATGGCCGAACGGTGACCTATAGTTGTTAATGTTTGTGTCATTTTGGTCTTTTATGGATAGCTGTCTGAATGGCAATCATACCACATATTCTTTTTTATACAATAAGCTAAACATATTGATAGGTAATGGAGCTCCTTTTTGAGATCTTTGCGTTTTGAAAAATGAAGGCAAACATCTGTCTCGGACTTTTATCTTATATTTGGGTACAGATGCGCATTAGTTTCTCCATAGGCCGTAATGGTAACGTTTTCTTTGGTTGCTCAGTCCATATCGTTAACTTGGATATATATGATGGCTCGTTTCTAAGCTGAGACATTTTGACATATGTGGTTAAATTTTCTGGGTACGAAGTGAGATTACTTTTTCCGTAAATTAGCAAACCCCGAGTATCCTTTTGTGAGGCGGCTCCTCATGGTAAATAATCATTTTTAACACAATAATATTTCAGGGTAGATAGAAATTGACTTAATTAGCATTAAACTTCGTGTCAGATTTGCTCTAAATGCTTTTGTGTTAGAGATAAAAGCCAAAATTTATACTTTACCCCTATGTTGTTTTTTTTCGCCATGGCGGACATGTTCGTTAGTTGGCCGGTTCATCGGGAATTTATTTTAGACTAGAAACCCTAATGGTGATAGTGGCTAACTTTTGTTAAATTTGGCCCATTAGTTTATGAGGATTTTTTTTGGTAAAAGTTAACGACGGACGACGAACGACTGACGCAAAAAGCCAAGTGATGAGAAAAGCTCACTTGTCCACTTGGGCTATGTGCGCTAAAAGTAATTAAATAGTGCATTATCATAGATGTGATTAACAGAAAAATAACGGACATCTTCCGTTAGCTTAGGACAGTACACCAATACACCAAGTACACCACACAAAAAAAAATAAACTGTGCGTCAATAAAAAGTTAAGTCACAGGTAAATTTCTAAAACTAAAATATAAAAATGGATCAATTTGTAATGATTTTGTCATATATATTTTCTAACCATAATAAAAATGTTAATATAGAATTGTGTTAGTAATGGTACTATTATTTGTATTTTATAACCATTTTTGTGTTCCTTCTAAACAAAAAATGCGTGAATCAAATAACGCAAATGAAGATACTTGCTTTAAACCAAAAAATCATATAAATAAGCTAGCTGATTAATTATCTTAATTTTACTTACATATGTAGAATTAAAAAAGATTACAACCCACAAACAATAAGAAACAACCTCGACATAACACACAATAGGCAACCAAACTGACAAAAGAAACAACTAAATACACGGATATTGAATGAATAAATACTGAGACACGTCTAATGGCAATGAAAATTCCCACTAGCGCAAAACAGTCATATTCGGGAATAGGTATTGTTCGGTACTTATCAGACCAGATGACGTATGCAAATGTAGCTCTTAATAAGTGCCTTCTCCAATTCATCGGCTGTAGACAAACTTTGTTTTTATCATTTTTTTTCAATCTGTCACTAATGTTAACTCAACACTCGATTGGCATGTTTGGGTCATGATAACATATACATAGTTATCAAAGGTATCAGGATTTAATTGAATTCTAGTAGGTCAGACGCGCGTTTCGTCTTCAGAAGACTCATCAGTGACGCTCAGATCAAAATAGTTATAAAACAAAACAAGTACAAATTTGAAGAGCATTGAGAACCCAAAACCCTATACAGTTTTACCAAATACATTATGTTTGTAGATTTATTTTATTGGAATAAGATGTCACCTCACTTTTGAATCCTTTTAAATAGTAAAGTTAGTTCATCAAAAGTATTGCTCTAGCTTAAAGATTTGAATCTCAGCTGGTTTTATCCTGATTTCGAGGTCTTTTTTTTCTGTAGTATCATCTGTTTTGTTGACTTGGTTGTCTTTAAAATTCTATTGGTTCTTATGTATTAATACGTCTTTTTGCTTTCCGTGAGAATTTCGAATTCTGCCTTCGTTGGTTTCATCAACATTGTCCAACTCGAGACTAAAGGGTTTTTCTTTTATTATACTGCGACCGTTACATCTCATTTGAATACTTGTTATCGATTGCAGATACATTTTAGCCTCAAATTTCATAACAGTAAGAAGCTTGCTATTTTTTCTTTGAAAGATACTATCCCTTCATCTTCCCCATCAATAAATTTTGACAGCTTGCTTCAATATTAACTTGACTGTCATTAATTTAGTTTAATGATTAAATTTCTAATTGAAGATTTATACATATATTATTTTTTAAAAATCTTGTACTCAGATCAATCCTGTTATGTACTTCAGAAAAACGGATACACATCATAAGTAAAATTTCTCGCGAATCATTCTTCTCATACACAACGGAGTATTCTTTACTGTAAGGCCAGCAAGATATAAGCAATGGTGCCTGGTGATGAACTTTGGAAAAGCAGACTGCATTAACTTACAATATACTGGACTCAACAGTGTTATCCAAAAACATGTTAACTAATAATGATATAAAAAAAGCATAACGTTTTCCCAGGCAGAACCCAAAAAATAAAATAAAAATAAAAATGAATTGATTCCCTTCGTATGCACATACATCCACAAGTTCTGGACCAATCTAGTTTCATACGATCAAATCTCCCGTTTCTACACCAAAGCTAGAGAGTAAAACTCGCTCTTAAGGAAAACTTACTATACAATCGCCGGCAACATAAAAC
Organism: Mytilus trossulus; assembly: GCF_036588685.1. Lineage (NCBI taxonomy): Eukaryota > Metazoa > Mollusca > Bivalvia > Mytilida > Mytilidae > Mytilus > Mytilus trossulus. The sequence goes on from NW_026963335.1 coordinate 161,048, forward strand.
TTTAAAAAATCACTTCATACAAGTCAAATTCGACTCGATTCAGGTCTACAATTCAGTAATAGAGTGTTGGGATACTAAATGTGGTGACTGCTCAAAAGGATATAAGTATTTAGAGAACAACAATATGAAATGTTTTAATAAAAATTAAAAAAAAATCTATATAAATGTGACATGCCAGTCATTCAATTTGATAAAGTGCTCGTTTTAAAAACAATACCTTTCTATAAATGCAAAAGAACAGGTAATACATCTCGATAAGAGATGAAAGAGTATTTTATCAAATCATTTAAGCCGCCGCTAAATGCAAAACAAAAACAAAAACGTCGTCAATGACATAACGTCCTAAAACCTCCTCAACAACACTAACGTTAACATTGAATTATAACATCTGAGTCTTAAAATATCTGACTTACAGAAAATACAAGACTGACGACAGAGACTCAACAAATGACAGGTCATCAACCATATTACCATCTAAATATCTACAAAAAAACAGTTCAATTGATATTTAAATCAACATAATTTTAAATTTTGCAATACATGATGAAATAAATTATCTTATGCATTTCTTTGAGTTTAAACTACCATATCATATGTTTTCTCAATTTAATTGTTTTATATATTTCTATACGGTATAAGTGTTTAACATTGTTTACGACCGTGATGTTGCTTGCAATTGCTTACATCCACTATATTTCAATTTTGTTGCATAGTTTCCGTATTAGCAATCATACCTCATCTACTTATTGTTATATTATGTCTACATGGATAGCTTATATTTGAATCAAACAGTCAACTTGATCTCAGTTTAAAACTTGTTTTCCAATGTTTATATTTAAATAACTGATTTGTTATAATTTTGAAATTTAAACATAGACAAGAAGGATTACTGTTTTTACTCTAAATAAGTTTTTGATTTTATTTCAGCTTGTAACACATAGCACTCTGTCGAATACTGGTAACGGATATTAGGCAAACATAAATCAGAACGTTTAATAGCATTGTATGGCAGGTTTCACGAATGTTTATTAGGCGGCTATAGTTTATAAAAAAAATATTTAGAGTATTACATAAACAATCTCCCTGCATCTTCAACAATTGACAGGAAAAATTTAAATTTTAGTTGTTTTCGTCGAGGAGCAGTCGAGTTGATCAGGGAAGAATCGTGAAGAAGTCGAGTTTGGTAGGAACAAAAATATTTTACCGATCAGTACTCGATCAGCTAGACCCTTGCTCGACAAATATTCTATCATCTACCGATCAGCGACAATCTGTTCGATCTGTGGTACATATTACTCTACTATGCCCAATCTCTAGACCACTGCAACTCTTACTATTTAAAAAAAATCCCAGACCAACTAGACAATATAACCGATCACTACGTGACAACATTCGATCACTCTGCAATCTCTAATAGGTTATGTACGAGTAAATAAAGGCAACCGTAGTATACCGCTGTTCGAAATTATTAAATCGATTGAGAAAACAAAAACAAATCCGGTTAACAAAATAAAACTGAGAGAAACATATTAAATACAAGAGGCGAACTACGACACAATAGAAACACACCATTGAAATGTAACACACCCAGAAACGAACTACAATATAACAATGGCCATTTTCCTGTCTTGGATAATGAGATTTTAAGAAAATAATGGTGGGTTAAACCTGGTTTTGTTGCATGCCAAACCTCCCGCTTTTATGGTAATGTTAAATATAACATTAAAATGACAATAGTTCATGACAAGATTACAATAAAAATAAATGGGAGACCAAATGAGACAAAGAAACACACGAATAATAGATATCAAAAGGTACTAGGTTTAAAATTTAATACGCAAAGTTAAAAAGCTAGCATTAGGGACAAAAAGTTCCAAACAGTTGTGCCTAATACGTCCAGATTTTTCTGCCAGGAATAAGAACATCCTTATTATTTAAAATAATTCATACTTCTGTAAACAGTTATTTTTTTACGTGACAATATACATGATAAAACCGAAGTGATGACTAACTACAGAATAAAAACGGATACATTACACAACCTAAACCAGCAAATAAAAATTCGCAGCCAAGATAGTCAAAGAGATTGACGCATAAAGTGACGTAACATTTCAATTTCTAAAAATTGCCCCAAAATAGGATAGAATAAGGATAAAATTCAACATCAAGCGCCGTTCGATTTCTGGCTCAACCCACCAACGTCATGCGTTCCTTTACTGTTCACGGGCTAGAGTCAACGCTAACAGGACTATAGTTTTCTTGTGTTGGAGTCCTGCAAGGTGCCTATTCAACAGGTCCGAACAAAATCATTCAGGTGAAAAAAACACCCTCTTTAAACGGTAGACGGTATGTTTTACCAAAAATTCATTCCCGCTGAATTGTTTTCTTCTCTATAAAACGTCAATATGCTGCGAGACGAACGTACCACTGTACATGTAGTACGACAGACAATCAATGCTGTGTGAGCATCGTTCGAAATTTAGTATTCGTGAGATAACCGTGTGACTGTATCAAGAGTGTCTCACAGTCGTGAGATTGTCATACGACAGTCCTGCGACGAGTGTGTTATCTAAATGGTTTATGTTGGTACCCACGACAATGTGTGTATCGCATAACAGTGGCACGACTGTGGTCAGACAAAAAATCGTGAACAAAAAAAGTGCATATCCAAGTGTTGTCCAACGACACACGACAGCGCTACGATACTAAAGATATCGTGCTACCGTCGTGCGATTGTCGTACGACGATCACAGATGACCGATGACCTGCGATGTGAACAAGATGAGTCGGTATATCGTCACTGTGTGTTTCAAACTGTACAAAATATTAAACTTCATCTAGGTTAAATTTGTCTGTACTTTTTGAAAGAAGGGTTAATCTTTTTAAAGAGAGAAGCAAAAGGTACCAGAGGAACAATCACACTCAAAAGTTGAAAACAAACTGACACAGTTATGGCGAGAAGAAAACCGACAGGAAGACAAACAACGCTCTTCTTACACAGCACAGAAAACACGAAACTGGGATGATCTGAAGGAAGGTAAATCCAGTACCCTTCAAAAATTTGTAAGGGTTCCACGGAACCCAGTGTCTCGCCTATTTTTGCTGTAAATCGCAGGCTCAACAACAATGAGGAAAAAAATCAAAAATATTCCTCTTGTTACTATTTTATGATTGTAAGAAAATCTAAGTCCATTTAAAAGTAAATTACAGAAAAAACGGAATAATCTTTTTACAAAATATACTTCTGGATACAATCTTATGATCATAAATAAGCTTCTGTCCAAGTTTTGTACAAACCCAGGATAGTTTAAGAAAGTTATTAAAATTCTAAAAACTTTAACCACAGAGTGAATGTTTTGTTTCCCCGCAGAAAAACTAAGTCCATTTAAAAGTAAAATATGGAAAAAAGGGAATTTTACTTTTACAAAATTTACTTCTGGATACTATCTTATGATCATAAACAAGCTTCTGTCAAAGTTTGGTAGAAATCCAGTATAGTTTAAGAAAGTTATTAAAATTTCAAAAACTTTAACCACAGAGTGAATATTTGTTGACGCCGCCGACGACGCCGACGCCGACGGAATGTAGGATCGCTTAGTCTCGCTTTTTCGACTAAAGTCGAAGGCTCGACAATAAAGCGTCGAGCAATGCCTACGTAAGTACTGACTTTATTGTAGCTCTTGTTTGACGATCATTGCTACATTTATATCCATCTATTATAGTTTTCAAGATACTAGACAAAAAATAGGTGTCGACTAACACTAATTTTCATTTGACTTATTTGTAGATATGTTGATGATTTCATTTTATATTCTTTTTATCTATCTCCCATAATGTTTGAGATAATGGCTACAATTTAAACAAATCGTAGTTCAAAGGCAACGACTATCAAAAAGTCGACTGACAGTTTTGATGCCACCATTTACTAGTTAGATCTCATCTTTTTGATTAAGATAATAACCAATCATTGCATTATACCATCATGGTCTATTTGTAGCCATGTCGGCCATGTCTGTCGACAGGAAATGGTCATCGCAAACATTTTAAAACTTGATACCCCGATAATTATGGCCAAATCTGTTTTTAATTCAATTGAGAGGAGACCAGTTTTGTAAAAGTCAACTGACATCGACGGACAAAGACGAACGCCAACTGACAAGAAAAGTTCACAGGGACCGTTGTGCCAAATGAGCTAAAAACATGAAAAAGGTTTAAAAGAGATTTTTGAAAAATAATAAAATCTAAAATCAAATTTATATGAAGATTTATATACATGTTATTTTTAATATAACACAGCATATTAAGAGTATCATTATATCATGTCATTTGTACAGCTATTTGTTGCGACAAATGGAAACAACAATAGGTATTTCAGTTTTTGGCTCGCAGTTTAGATATTAACGGAAGACAGTCGGTAACTGTTTTTGTTGGTTTACTTTTTATAATATATGAAAAAAGTAAAATCACAAAAATACTGAACTCAGAGGAAAATCAATTTGGAAAGTCCATAATCACATGGCTAAATTAAATAACAAAACGCATCAAATACTAATGGACGAGAACTGTCATATTCCTGACTTGGTGCAGGCATTTTCAAATGTAGAAAATGGTGGATGAAACCTGGTTCTAAAGCGCTAACCCTCTCACTTTAATAACTGTCTCATCAAATTCCGTTATATTTACATGATGCGTTAAATAAAAAGTCACAACTAATAATATAGTCAAAATATGGGTACATCAGTCATCATCGTATAACAATTTTAAAAGGGACAATTTAACAGAACACAAAAACATCTACAATCTACGAACTGATTTTTTTTTACATAATGGAGACCGATATTTTCAAAAAGATAAACATATGTTTTTCAAACAGTAACTCTATATGTTTGTTTCATTGTCAATTATGTATTTGAATAGTTTGTAAAGAGGGATTACGAATACATTTTGTTTGTGGTTAAATGTATTTGATGTGTTGACATGCATTTATTTACCTTCATTTAGTTTTGTAGATATCTGTACTTTTTCAGTAGAATTTAATGTCTAATTTATCTTTGTATTTAAATTCTGATTGCAGACGGTATTGCAATCAAATATTGAAAGGCGTAAAAAAATTCAGACGAATTAAAATGTCAATTGCAAGTGCAATGTATATCTAGTCACTTGAAATTGATAGGACCATTATAAGAAACGAATATTACTTCAAAGTATTTCTTTTTCAAATGCCTGTCAGTTACTGTTAATTTGATGTTCACTATCTGACACATGTACCTACTTTTACTGATTTGAACTGACTAATATCTAAAAACATTGCTCCGAAAAATATAAACATCTGTTCTTTTCAAATTGAGTTTTCAAACTAAATCATTTTACTTACAATAACTGTAGTCCCGTTAATCTATCGAATTGGCTGTCGGGTAAGTCACTTAGTGAATTGTTATTCAAGGACCTAAAAATACACATTTTATATATTTAAAAAAATGAATTCTAGATTTATATTTGAGGGAGAAATCGAATAAGTTAAACTTGTGAAGTATATACTTCAAGTTTAGCGTTGAAATAATTAGCTTGGTAGTTTCCATGTAAGTGGTTATTCTATATTATATAAATTTTGATAGCAAACACCAAATCTGAAAAAATATGACTTTTTGAGAAATGAACTTGTCATATAAATATTTAATTGATGTAATTTAACTTTTTAGTCTGTCGTACAAAATATACAACCACTATTTCATAACTTTGGTTTTAGAAATGTTAAAAACCACTGCCTTAGCTTAGGTCTGCATTATAATATGTTTTAACGTTGTATCTCCTCTAAATTGATTGTAAATATACCCAATCATAATTATCATTGGAGGTTTTGTAACTACAAAAACGTTGTTTGAAAGAAGAATCAATTGGATATATTGAAAATAGGATGTGAAATGATTGCCAAGACAAGAAACATTTACAAAAGACAGCATGAACAGATTGTACAAATTTGATTAACGGTATTTAGCCAGCTTTACCTGTGTTATTTCTATAAGTTATTATCAGATCCTTCAGCCTTGATCATCTCAAAAACTCATCTCAAAGAAACTAAGCTTATTCATTTGTACGCAAGACGCATGCTACGTCTACAAACGACTGATAAGAGACACTTAAACAAGTCAAGTAAAATATTGAATAACATCGGGAAAATAAAGAAACTTGTCCGTGATTTGATCTTTTTTATAACTTCAACCATTTTGAGAAACCAAATAGTTCCGAAATAATCCATAGTTTGATGAGGCTTTGAGTATGATAAATAAAAAAACCTATTTGAATAGGACTCTAGTGTGATTTAGATTCAAAGTAAATTGATTATGTGTTCATAAAGTGCAAGATGCATATTTTCGTATTGAGTCTCTTTGAGAAAATTGTATACTTTATAAATGTCATTTTCTATAAGATGCTGTCCTTTTGTTTGGCTCTAAAACTATAAAAATTCATCTGTAATATTCCTTCATGGTAAGTTAAAACATAGTTTGTAGAAGATGTTGTTGCAAAGGGTACCTTTATTCTTCTTTTTACAGGATGCACTATACAAGCTTTTGAGAAGTAATCTTTATGACAGAGAAATATTTTAATATCCGAATGCCAACGTTTCATTTTATGTAGCAATCATCAAGCAAAATTCCATTATATAGTCAATACGACATAATTGGGCCTGCGTTGATATGGTGTTTCTTCTTAATCAGCTAAACAATTCGTGATTGAAAATGAAAAAAATTACACGAGCCAATCATGTGAGGTGGTTCATTGGTGTGAAAGTATACGCCACAAGTGACAACGGAAATGCTCTAAGTTTACAATCACTTATCTCATTCTTTGATTTAATTTTAATTGGATTCAATTTATCGAATTATTATTAACACTTCATTTGGCTTTTTTATAGTAGGAAATGTTGTCCATGTGAAGATCATCTGTGATTTCTTTTAAGGGATCGTTTGAAATATTTTTGATTTCAAAGGTTGATGGAATGTCGAGTTTTCTTTACCGATCTGATCACACAATTTTATGCGTAATAATATTAAGTTAGTGCATATAATGATGATTATATAGGAGAATAGAAATGTTTTACCTCTAAATATCAGCTAACTTTCGCATGTAAGGATTTTAAAGGGTACAGCTTTGAGATTTACTGACATAATTAGAAATACTTACAAGTGTCTTAATGAATTTGATATCGAGGCAACAAATGACAAGTCAGAAATCCTGTTACCATCTAAGTATCTATAAATATACATAAGTATCTAAACAAGCCAGGTTTCAAATTAGAAAACAAAAAGGTAGTCAAATACGTTATGCTTAAAAGTGTTTGACTTTGTTTGAATAAATGACTTCCTCTTTGAGAATTTGCCTTAGAGATTGGTATTTAAATGCTTGTTATAGCCATGCATCAAATGCTTTGCATTATAAACAAAAAGCGTTTATAAAACCGTTTGAACGGCGCAGCGTTTAGGGAAAAATAAACTCGTCCGTATCATTACGTTGTCACATTATTAAATCGCTGCTAGAAACAATGTACATTTTGTTGATTTTCGGGAAAGATCAGATGTGTCTGCGGGAATTATTGGGGTAGTATTGGATCGTTATGCTAAATATTATTAATCAAGAAAAAACCCAAAGAAAAACAAACTGAAACCGCAACTAGAGGTCCATCTGCATCTTATGTTTATTAAATCATGTAACAAAGTTTAAAATTATGATTCATTATATGAGATACTATAGATAATAAGATATAAGTTAGGATTAGATACTCTTAAGAAATATTGAAGATAATAACCAAAAACTGCAAAATTTCCTTAAAATTACCAATTCAGGGGCAGCAACCCAACAATGGCTTGTCTCAAAATTTAGGAGCTGCTAAATAAAAAAAGCAACAGTAATATACCGCTGTTCGAAAGACATAAATCGATTGAGACAAAGAAAAATCTGGGTTACATGATTTTTAATTTTAGTCTCTTGTGTATAATATGGAGTTTAGTATGACGTCCAGTATCACTGTACCAGTACACATATTATAGGGACCAGTTGAAGGACATCTACGGGTGCGGGAATTCTCGCTATATTGATGAAGACCAATTGGTTGCCTTCTGCTGTTGTCTGCTCTATGGTCGGGTGGTTGTCGCTTTGACACATTCACCATTTCCTTTTCTCAATTTTATACAAACTAAAACCGAGGAAAACACATCAAGAATAAGAGGTAAACAACGAAACAACATAAACACTGAAGTAAATAAAAAAAAAATACGACAATGCAACACACTCCTAAAATAACTAACAGATTACTACTGCCATTTTCCTGACTTGGTACACAACACCTCAACCTGATGAACATATTTACCTGATGTCAGATCTGCTCAAAATGCTTTAGTTTTAGAGTTGAACCAAAATCTGCATTTGACCCCTATGGTATATTTTAAGCCATTTCGGCTTTCTTGGTTGGCGGGCGGGATAATTGGACACATTTTATTAACAAGATTCCATCATGATGATTGTGGCCAAGTTTTGTTAAATTTACCCAAGTAGTTATAGAGAAGATTTTTTTTAAATACGACACAGACGAGGACGACGAGGACGACGGACGCCAAGTGATGAGACGCACTTGGGCCTTCAGGCCAGTTAAGTTTAATATTTAATAAATATAATTTAAATGTTTATTAGTATCGTATTAATTTAAAAGTCTAAAATATGACTAATAGATCATTGAATGGGATTTAACATATTAGTCCCTCGACCCATACTTCGATCTTTGGCTGAAACCCTCGGTTCCAAATGGGAGTGTCGGTCTGCTAAATGGGCGGATATCGAAAATGCTATGTAATAATCTATAAATAATTGTCTCTTGTGAAGTGTTGTCTCATTAGCCACATGTGACCCAAGAGATGCTTACCCTTCCGGAGCACCTGAGATCACCCCTAGTTCTGTGTGGGGTTCGTGTTCCTTAGCCTTTAGTTTTCTATGTTTTCCGTACTATTTTTTGTCTGTTTGTCTTTTTATTTTTAGCCATGGCGTTTACAGTTTATTTTCAATCTATCAGTTTGACCATCCTTCATATATCTTTCGTCCCACTTCTGCAATCGTACCAAATTTTTTCATATCATATGTGCAATTTTGGACCTGTCCTAAGTCAGGAATCTGATGTACAGTAGTTGTCGTTTGTTTATGTAATATATACGTGTTTCTCGTTTTGTTTATATAGATAAGACCGTTGGTTTTCCCGTTTGAATGGTTTTACACTAGTAATTTTGGGGCCCTTTATAGCTTGTTGTTCGGTGTGAGCCAAGGCTCCGTGTTGAAGGCCGTACTTTAACCTATAATGGTTTACTTTTTAAATTGTTACTTGGATGGAGAGTTGTCTCATTGGCACTCACACCACATCTTCCTATATCTATCTACCAATAAATGCTTGATTGTTAATACAAGTATATTGTGTGTGATAATGATGATAACAATTATATATAATGCCATTTCGATCGAAATAATGAATAATCGCTCTGCTGATGTAAAGTCCCCAAAATCGACTTCTAATGAAACTTATATGAACAACTAAAATTGTCCTTTCTTTTGGAAATTCTTTCTTTAAAGGAGACATTCTAGATGAGGATGGACATCTGAGGAGCCTCTTTAAACGCAACAATTTGAATCTTATTTTTTAACCTTGAGTTCTTTTTTATTCCTCTTTCTAACGTTTATATTTCCCCACTCCTTATATTTGACATGCTCATGTTTATAGTCTCCTCTGAGATTTAAAAACGCTATCATTTAAAAAAAAAACCACCAGAATAACGAATTAAGTTATTTACTACTACAACTTTACTTTAATATTTCGTTAAACAATCTTTTCATATTGATAATGAAGTTTGACGTTACTTTTAGAAGTTGCGTCTGACGTATATACAAAATTTAGTCCTTGTATGTATGATGAGTTTTTTTTATTACGTTGTTTAAAGATTAAAATTTTGGTCAATTGAGAAACATTTGTGTTTTTTTTATTTGCTTTATTAAAAAAAACCTATTAATAAGGTTATATTTGCATGCCATATATGCTTTTCATACCGATTATTTCCCCTATGTTGCAGGTGATTTGAAAACAAACCAATTCAGGCTAAATGGATCCTGAATAGATCGTTGCAGTTCATCTTAAAGTATATTTTTTGTTGGGACGAGAAACATATTGTCTTTTGTACCGTTCCATATTAGTTAAGTAATACCTGTTATCATTAGTACATGTATGTATTATGTCATGACCATGATATGAGTTTAAAACATATATGCTGTTAATAATCGTTTATATCCCATTCATCAAAGAGAAGATCATACAGTGTATATAAAGTGTGAATCCAGCTAGTTCATTTTTACTGTTATATGCGGGTATGTCTATTGTAGAATAAAGGATCATGGGAAAATTGTATTTGTTTACGTTTTGAAAATATCAAGTTAAGTGATTTGAAGGAAAGTTTTAACATATTTTCATTGTGATATGTCTTTATAATATACAAACATAGCATTAAAGTTCACATAAGTGTTATAAAAGCATCATAATATAGCATATCGATTATTGAAAGCAATCCATTTTAACTATAGATGCGATGAATTATCACTGTCAGTGCAATCATTATTAATGTAGAATTTTCAAAGATACGAGGAATTTTTATTGTACAATTATGTGATAAATGCACTTGCAACAAATGAAAAAACTTAGTTGATGACTTTAGGATTTATGATACATGTATTTTCAAATTGAAATACAAACTCCTCATTCATTCTTAATCCCCAAACTAGATACACGGTTAGATTCAGCATGTCAACGAATCCCAAATATCTATATTAAAAAGGACTTTTTTTCTGTAAATTTGGACCCCACACAATTGAAAAAGGGACCCAAAATATAAAAAAATGCATGCATCGAATACATTTGTTATTGAAGGCATGACTGTAACAATAGGATGAATATACAAAAATATCTTATTCTGGGGTCTCATTAGGGGGTTCTGATCCCGGATCCCGCTTACTGTTTTGGCAGATTCCCGTATTCAGCTTATTGTTTTGTCAGATTCCCGTATCCCGCTTAAACTATGCAGTTATATTTTGTAATTATCCGTGTCCCGCAAGACTTCATTTCTCGTTTTTCACGACACAATCAATCTAATTAAAATATTGATCTCTGATTACGTTTTACTCATATGTAGTATAACGTAATCAGAGATCAATATTTTAATTAAATTGCGACACAATCATTTGACTTTCACCTGTCACGCTTGCAAAAAATCGGCAATCCGGCGTCACGCTTATACCCAAATGCGACCCACTATTTTACTCTATTCTGACTCATATTTACCCATTATAAATATATTAAAAAAGTAGCGTGGATTTTTTTATCCCTTTTTATCCCGTCTCGTTTCGTTTTTGAGCCATGATATATAGATGTCGTACATGTATGTGACAATGAGACAACTCTCCATCCGAGTCACAATTTATAAAAGTAGACCATTATGCGTCAAAATACGGTCTTCAACATGGAGTCTTGGCTCACACCGAACAGCAAGTTATAAACGGCTCCAGTGTAAAACCTTTTAAACGGGAAAACAAAGGATCAATCTATATCAAGATGTACGTAATTAGTGGTGAAGTGTCATGGAAATGGATAACAAAAATAAGGATAAAGATCCCTATACGCTTTATAAGAAACTAAATGGAATACATTTGAAATAAATGTATTTCTATTGAATTTATTAGAGTGTTTTAAAACCAAACTTTCCTCCGTAAGTTAAACTTTATCAAATCTTTCTCTTACTTTATCTATTGTTTGAGCAAGTCGGCTAAATTAAGGCTTTATAGCTAATTTCCTAATGCATGTACAGCAAAACTTTGGTTGGCGTGCTTGCTTTGTTTGTTTAATTGTTTATACAAACTTTGTAAATAAGATTGACATTTTTAAACAATATGAACAGGCATAGTTTAACCTGTATGTTTAATATTTGAATTAAATTGGGGTTATCATAATGATTATCCAATAAAAGAAAAGCAAGCAAGTCAACTAAAGTCTTGCTCTACATGCTTAAAGAAATTAGCTGTAATAGATAAAAAAAAAACACCATTATACAGTGAAAATGCACCGCATATACAATACTAATGATTCGCTCCACAGTGAAAATGAAAGAATAGTATCATTATTCGACAGTAAACATGACTAGCATTACGAAATCATCATGGTGGAATTTAGTTAAATATGAAGAAACTGAATGACAAAACATATTCTACGTTATACAACTTTATTAATTGTATTAAAATGAATATTTTTTACTGCAACAACATCTTATCTGTTAGTTATAAAGCACCTGCACGATCTCAAGCCGTAACTAGGCATCTTATTTTAGCGAGGCGAAATTTTTTTTGGAGGGTATGAAATGAATGGTGCAAAATCCTGCATTCTACGCATTTTTAGAGAGTTTGATAATGTTCTGAATTTGGACACTTTTTACATAATTTTTTTCATATTTTAAGACTTTTACTAACACAAAATTTTTAAAAACTTCATTTAAATTTATATGTAAGATAATCATCCAAATATCACTGATTTGAGTCTGCTGTCAGAACATAGAACAAACATCGATTCAGTAGAGTTTGCCAAATTTTTCTAAAGCCGGTTCAGTCAAATCGTTTCAGAATCATAATTTGGTCTGCCGATATCCTTATCGCGATAAACATGGAGCATGGCAAGACCACATAATCTCTCGCCACTCATGCATGCTCTTTTCCAAGTTTTCAGTGGTTTCAGGGCAGTCTGTGTTTCTAGATGTAGCACATTATCATAAACATAATGATCAATGTCTTCTTCCAATTCCTTCTCCATCAGCAATTCGGTAGCTGCATCGGTAGTAACAGTTTTGTTTGCAAAAGGAAGTTAAACTTTTCTATAAGCACCATCATACAGTCGCAGTTACAAAATAATAAACTCGCTTTTATGCTGTCAAAGAGTAGACAACTAGGGACAGAATGAGATAAGGTACATGTTTATTATTCTATCTATAGAGTTAGTATATATGAAATGGGTACAGGGAAATTGTAATTGATGTTTTGACGTTTACATGTAGGTTCGTAATTTCGAATTATTTCAGGAAACAGTTGGTGGTATTTTAGTTCCAGAATCTATAAATTTAGGGGTTAGAAGTTGGGGGTGTCCGATTCTGAAACCCCGAATATAAAGAAACGAAATTCCGTAGTCCCGAATAAGTGAAGACAAATTCCTGTGTTAAAGGTTCTATCATTCCTCAATAATATCAAATTGGAATATTGGATATTCTTTCAATTTTTAAGGTTAAAGAAACATGGATTAAAACTAATCCATGCATGTTTCATATAATTTATATTTTATTTATCAGTAAAGAGAAAGATTAAAGTTCGTGAAATGAATACTCAGACAGGACTGTCCCCTTGCGATACCCAGTACTTGATTTGTCAAAAGTTGGTGAAACGGAGAAATTAATACGCAGACAGGACTGCCCCCTTCCGAAGACCAGTACTTAATTTGTCAGTCTACTTATCGTTTTTTGATTGTTCTAATGAAGTTATATGCAATACTCAGACTCTGTTCACAAAAAACTAGTTTATTTCTTCTTTATATTCCGTGTCTCTTTTCCTTTTTCTGCAAGAGCCTGTTTTAACAAGAGATCCATGCTGATTATCGTTACTAGGTTAATGTAATCGAGAAACATCACCCATTGAGATGCTGAGTTATATCCAGAAAGAACAGTTTAAAAGGAACGATGACAGGTAATAGAAGTTAAGGTTGAGACAGAACAACAAATGACTATTATATCTATATAGATGTATAAAAAAAAATCAATGTCAAAATTTTAATGAGGCAATTGCCTCACTTGCCTCAAGGGAGTTACGGCCTTGCCGGATCTGTTCGTGAAATGTCCTAAATATTCTCTTATTTTGGTATATATTTCACAGCTGGATGGCTTTAGGCGCGATAAAACCCCGATCGCATCTCTTACTTTGTTTTATTAGTATTATGTATTTCTGAACATATACATTTTAACTAATTTTCTTCATTTTCTTCAAAAATTAAAAAAAGTTCGTCTGTTTATTTATCATTCTACATTAGACATTTATGGCATATACAGTAAATATTTTAGGATCCGCACTTTACATACATGTACACTGATCATATATGACATCTTATTTTTTACGTTAATTTTCCTGATCTTAATGTGGCATCCCCGTCCTAATCAAAACGTCATATACAAATGAATAAAAGTCTATAGTGTTTTCAAAAAGTTGCACACATGAACCTGACATGTATGCAAACGGTGGTACCAAAACCTTGTTGATAAATATTCCATATCAACTTAACAAATGATACACGATCGTCCTGCAGTTACGATTCTGCGTACGGATATAAAAAGAAGATATGGTATGATTGCCAATGAGACAACCCTCTTAAAGAGAATAAACTGACACAGAAATTAACAACAGAAGGTCATAGTATGATTTTTTGGTGAAATCAATTTGATGTGACTCTGTAATTGCACACCCCGTGATTGTGTTATGGTTCTATAATTTTGTTTTCCTATCCTTCATTTGTGCTAATGTGCTTTGTCTTTATGCCTTTTTATGTTTCTTTGATATATATATGTATGTCGTAGCTCTGTACTCTATACATCTTGCCATTGTGGTATTGTTCTATCAGTCTGATCAACTGATAACGTCAAATGCGCAAGTCTACGTCAGAGGAAATAGTAACTTAACCACGGTTTGCCAAGGTAGTGATTCGATTCTAGTACTTAAATTATTTCAATCCTTTTGGAGGGCATTTGGCATACATAAATGAAATCGTATGATAAAAAAGCAATGGATGAGGTTATTTAATTTGATATTCGCTTTTTTGTGCTTCTTTGTTACATATTTGATTGTTTGTATAGTGATTATGATTATAAAACATTTCACATTTATAACTATATAAATTTAAGAGTAAAACCTTCTGTGAAAGGAAGTATTTCATATTTGAAATACAGTATAAGATTAGAACAGCATACAGTTAATTTCTTTTCGCCTACACAAAAAGAATATATAGATAAAAAATTGTTGGCATTATAGTTTTTTATAATTTGAACGAAAATTATATTGATATTTTGTTTTATGTCTTGCTATTAGTTGTCTTATAGTTATACTTTCTTCAAGACCATACTAGAAACTGTACATGTGTGGAATCCTGTTTGATTGTTTTCTGTATTTATGTAAAAATAAACAAATAACACCAAAAAAAGAAGATTATAACACAATGGTGACTGCTGTTTCCCTATTTTTGACATTTTAGCTATTATGTCTGTTTGTTTTGTTCGAGCATATTTGTCAATATGCAACTGTCACACACGTGAGAAGTTTTCCTAGCTATAAAACCAGGTTCAATCCATTATTTTCTACGGATGAAAAAGTCTCGACCAAGTCAGAAATATGACAGTTGTTTTCCACTCGCTTGATGGTTTGAGCTTTGAATTTGCAAATGATTAGGGACATTTTCCGTTTCCTCTGAGTGCATTTTTACTCTTTATTGTACGAAATTCAAGCAATATTTTTAAACAATTTAGACAAAGTCAAAATTAAACTTTTTCAAATACTACCAACAAACCGTTTTAAGAAGTCTAATTACATGTGAAAACAGGATGATGAATATGGAAAATATTCTCTGATAAGTAAAAAAACCTATTAGTACTTTGTTATAAATAGGTATATACTTACAGGTTCTGTAACTGGGATAATCTAGAGAACGTTCCATTCGCTATGTCATCGATAGAATTGTTTTTCATCGATCTGATTAAAATAAATGTTTTATATACAATCTGAGAATCATTGAGCTAATTCATATAGATAATACAAACACTGTTAAATTTCTTTTCCTCTAGCATTTCACAGTAATAGACAAACAGAAGATAATCATCAGTGAAGACAAAGTGACAAAGCCGTGAATAAGAAAACCAAAAAGTAACGAAGCAGGACGCAATCCAAACCCCAGTCTGCAAAATACAATATAGAAAAATTAACCCTGAGTACCACAAATAGCCTCTAAAATCGGGGTTGAAATAGGCGCTCTGTATAGAAAAAAGTAAAATCACAAAAATACTGAACTCAGAGGAAAATCAATTTGGAAAGTCCATAATCAAATGGCAAAATCAAAAAACAAAACGCATCAAAAACGAATGGACAAGAACTGTCATATTCCCGACTTGGTACAGGCATTTTCAAATGTAGAAAATGGTGGATTAAACCTGGTTATATAGCGCAAACCCTCTCACTTTAATAACAGTCTCATCAAATTCCGCTACATTTACATGATGCGTTAAATAAACAGTCACAATTAATAAAATAGTCAAAATATGGGTACATCAGTCATCATCGTATAACAATTTAACAGGGCACAAAAACATCTACTATCTACGAACACATGGATTGATTTGAGTGTCTGACGTCAGAAAAATTATATACGTCACATAAATTTGTAGAAAAGCATATCAATTTCGTTGTTTGAGATGTCTAGATATAATGTTCTTAAGAGTCGTCCTATCTGTAATTTTACTATATTTGTCCCATTTCCGATATTGAAATTTTAATTAAGGATGGATGGAATAGAGGGTGCTGACAGCATAACAAGATAAAAGAGGGACGAAAGATACCAAAGGGACAGTCAAACTCATAAATCATAAACAAACTGACAACACCATGGCTAAGAATGAAAAAGACAAACAGAAAAACAATAGTACACATGACACAACATAGAAAACTAAAGAATAAACAACACGAACCCCACCAAAAACCAGGGGTGATCTCAGGTGCTCCGGAAGGGTAAGCAGATCCTACTCCACATGTGGCACCCGTCGTGTTGCTTATGTAATTACAAATCCGGTAAATAGTCTTATTCGGTAGGTCACAAGCTTACCATATTTAAGTCATATATTCGCTTTTGTTTGTTTTATTAGGTTATATGGTTCCATCAGGGTTTTTCTGTCAACTTTATTTTATATTTTTGATTGATAAATGAGGTTTGAAAAATGGCCTTAATTGTCTATATGATGAGTTTATTTATTCGAGAACACTAGTATTTTGACTATTGAATAATTTTTGCATAGAATAAAATATAACAAAAGGCAACTTAACGAAGTGCACGTATTCATGTACATGTATAAGACATTTATCAACTTCTATTGGTTTTGGAAAATTAAAATACAAAATAAACGATGATGGTTTTGTCAGTTTTGTAGGGATGTTATAACTCCATTTGTCATCCAATTGGAAACTAAAAAAAACAGTTGTATTGATATTCATTTGCGTAAGGTCAGATTTCAATCCGTCGCAACTCATTTGTAATGCATTGAGTACAATCTTCATTTTTAAGTGTTAAAGTTCACACATATTGATGACTGATCGAATTATCAAAGTAGTAAACAATTTTTTTAGTGTATTGTAATTCACTGTACATATGAATTATTTTCAAATAAAGTTAATCACGAAGCCTCCTATCAAAGATAACTCCTTGAAAACTAGTGACAACATTTTTAAAGGAATGGGTTTCATTATAAGATTTGAGGGATTTTTGTATCTTGTATTTTTGTGTCTTTCAAAGAAACACGGAATTTTCATAAAGGGTAGAAAGGAAGTTCCAATAAAATACCTTCCGATGTTATATAACTTTAGCCTTTGAATGAGGTCGATACAAGTATATATTGACATGAAAGAGTTTATTGATTGAGGACGACGTCCGAGGTCGATATACTTCTTTAGGTCGATAAATTTGCATTTTCATTAAACACTTGATGTCTCAGCCATTTTAAAACAATGTGTTTGATCATTACAAGTAATTTTTTGTGCAGTCGGTACATATAATTAGATATAACATTTATCAGCAAAGAAACAAACTATATTTAGAGAGATTATTAAGATATTGATTCCTGAATGGTTCAAAATAACCAAAATGCATGTCCTTAGACCTCCTGTTCAGCATTCATATTCAAAATATTGTAAAAAAATGGTAGAAATAAATTTTATGTTAACTTAATGTAAGTTCTTTAATTATTCAAACGTATATTTAGATCCAACATATTTTGTATTTACAGCTTTTGACAAAGGATTTTTAATTTCAGAAGGTCCGCTGACATTCCACTAAGAAACGAAGAATTTTTCTAATAAACTGCTTTATAAAATTAATGTTTGCAAGAGATATAAACATGGTCTTACAAAAGAAGTGATTGTTTTTATAACAGCAGTTAAATTGTTGGCTGATATTACATTTAAACACAATGCATATTACAATATAAATAGAAATTAACTATAATATACATATATGTCCAGTTTGTTATGAATCCAACTTCAAACGTTAATTATCGTACAGATTACGTTGAACAAAATTTAATCTAATAAATGAAGCGGTGATTATTTTTTCTTTCCATAACACATAAATATGATAAAAAAAGACGTCAACACTTTTGAGAAATCCGATGAGAATTACAAATATCACATTAAACATTTAAACTAAATACACGAATTTAGAATAGACAAGTACGGTAACACGTCTTATATTAATGCGAATTCACATTCAGCAAAACAGTCACAATCGGGAATAAGTCACGTTTGGTAATTAAAAGATAAGACGACATAATGACAAACCACAATCTACCATGTGGTAAAAATGTCCTTAGCTAGTTTGGTTAAAGACACATCGTATGGATCCACCAATTCGTGATGGTGTCCATAAAATGTACGGAGTGTAAATTTTAATCTGTCCTCCTCATCACTCTTTTGGTGCAGTTTCTGCGTAAGGAGCACACTCCTGTATATGAAGTCCGTATAGTGTGAACAGTACGTGAATACGTGAATAACGTATCAATTGTGATATGTTAACACCATACCATGGGGCAGAGGGTATGTTATTGCTGAGAAATGGGAAATTAATAATTGGGAATTTGAAATCGTCCCGTTTATCATTGATTTTCGTGTAAAGTCATCCATCTACGTCAATATTGAGGAAAAAATCAAAGTATGAAGCATTCCTTCTAGTATCAGTAGTATCCTTTATTTCAAGTTCACTGGGATATATGAGATGTAAGTATTGGCTGAAGTATAGGTTATTCAATGATAGAACATCATCAATATATCGGAAAGTAAAATTAAAGAATTTCGCAAGGTGCTTTTTCTTTTTGTCTTTTAGAATAGACAAAGCATTTTATAGAATCCACATCTGGTTTCGATCTTTTATATCTGGGCGTTATGTATTCGGGTTTAGTTTTCTGTATCTAGTTAATACTTCAGTTTCATTATGTATATCTCTTCCATATTCATTTGTTAAAATTTACTGTTTGCAATAGCATGAATTGTTCTATATAATAAGAATGTTCTTATCCTGGGCATACAAACAATGCCGTATTTGGCAAAACCTTTTCAACTTTTGATCTTCAGTGCTGTACAACTTTGTACTTTTTTCACTTTCAAACTTTTATATCTGGGCGTCACTGGTGAGTCTTGTGTGGACAAGACGCGTTTTTGGCTTATTGAATTTTAAACCTGATGCCTTTTGTTATCTATTCATCATGTTTTTCTTTGTCTATTGTGTTCTCCTATTTATTTGTATTGTAGTCCTGTAATATTATGTTGTCAATTCAATGTTATATTTAACTTTGCCATTAAAGTGCAAGTTTTGGCATGCCATAAAACTAGGTTCAACCCACCACTTTTATTCCCCTTTAAAAGTGTCCTGTACCAAGTCAGGAAGATGGCCATTGTTATAATATTGTTCGTTTCTGTGTGTGTTGCATTTTAACGTTGAGTCGTTTGTGTTTTCTCTTATTTTTGAGATATTGAGATAAGACGTGGCACGGTACCTGTCTATCCCAAATTCACGTATTTGGTTTTGATGTTATATTTGTTATTCTCGTGGTGTTTTGTCTGTTGCTTGGTCCATTTCTGTGTTGCGTTTCGGTGTTGTGTCGTTGTTCTCCCTTTATATTTAATGCGTTTCCCTCGGTTTTAGTTTGTTATCCCCGATTTTGTTTTTTGTCCATGGATTTATGAGTTTTGAACAGCGGAATACTACCGTTGCCTTTATTTAGAAGGTTTTGATTGAATTCTGCTTCATACGAGTACAAAAACAAATCAGCCAGCAGGGGTGCACAATTAGTACCAATTGGAATACCGACTGTCTGTTGAAATATAAATCCTCCAAACTCAACAAATATATTGTCGATCAAAAAATCCAGCATTTTGATAAAATCAGTATATTTTCTGGAAGATTCAGTGTGATTCTTCACAAGATATGAATTATTGTAACCCAAAACAAGAAATTTGTATCTACGATTTCAATTTTTATAGAAAAAGCTCTGTTTTATGGGATGGTGAAGTCGATCTTTCAACTGAGCATGGGGAATAGTAGTATATAGCGTAGAAAAATCAAAAGTTTTTATGTTGCTGCAAAATTGCAAAGATTGTGATTGAAGGTTAAGCAGTAGATCTTTTGAATTTTTGAGAATCCACATCTGGTGTTGGTAGAATATATCTCCTCACAATATTTCTGAAGTCCATCTTTAACTATAGAAAGAATAGTAGTCAGTACTTTAGAAAGATGTTTAGTCGAACATTTTGAAGACCCAGCTATGTATCGTTCTTTATATGGAGTTTTGTGTAATTTAGATATCCAGTATAATGAGGGCAAGTATTCTTCGTTTTCATTGATGTTGATACCAACAGAAAGAAGGACAGATTTATGATTTTGTAAAATTGAATCCTTGGTAAATGATGTTAAAGAATATGTAGGATTACCAGTAGTTTTATCAATTCCAAGCTCTGTAGTGAGACATTGTAAATACTGTTTTTTTTTTTACATATGAAGACAATATTATTGGAGGCTTTATCGGCTGGAACAAGGACATATTTGTCATGCAAAGAGGATAAAGCATCCACAACCTCCGGATTCTTGAAAGGGTTAGAAACTCTAGTACTCATATTACATCATAGTTTTTGACTGCGCCTTTGGATGCATGATCGAATAGTTTTGATCCATTCAGACAAAGTGTCCAGTTCTGGTTCGTCTGGTTCGCGCTTTACCCATTTTTTTGCATAGTCCTCAACTGCATCCATCAGTAACTTGAAATCATTTTTCCAGTTGATGGGCTGGGGGATTCTATATTTTGGTCCCTTGGCTAACAACTCTCTTAGTTGTTTATTTGTAACAAAAATTAATATAATTTGTATTTTTTACCGTATATGTTAAGTTGAAAACCTTAAAAAAGGTATATTTCTTATTTATTTAAAGCAATGTCTAGGAATAAATAAAGTAACATTTTCTTGCACTGAATGTCTTTAAAAAGACAACTTTTATACACTGGCGTTGTCAATTGTTTTTTCGATTTAATAGTTTGACTCTCCCTCTGGTATCTTTCGTCCATCTTTTATACACTACTGTATTTTGTTGATAAAAAAGCATTATGAGTAGTGAAATAATATAACATTTGATGCATAGATAGGAAGAAGTGGTATACTTGTCAATGATACAACCCTTCATTAGGGACCAACGTACGTGTGATAGTATGTTAGGTTCATTATTTAACTACTCGATCCTACATTTATGTCTGCGTTCCGTACCTCCTCGTATACAATTATAGTACAAGTATGTTTGTATCACCATTTAACGTCAATACGTGTAATCAAACATAGCGTAAAATGTTGTTAATATACATGAGGACAGGAGATATAAAAAAAGCATTATAACTTACAATAAATACAATGTCGTTGGTAGAAATTCAATAAACAACGCATCATGGAGCATGTTTCCATCTAAATACCTATAATTAGAATATATGAAATTAATAGGCGATATAAATGATGATACATGTAACAGAAATTATAATAAGAAATCGTAACATCTTTCAAAACAGAAATTTATTTTGTTTACCAGTCGGTATATTGTATTAATACATCTTTTTACATGAATACTTTTGGAGACTTCCTTGTTAAGATAGCAACTTAAAAGTTCTAGGCAAATGTTTAAAAACGCTTTCCTGTGACGAAAATATTCTATGATCTGCAGGCGCTTTGCTTCAATTGATTTCTAATATATACAAATAGAAAAAAGTATTGCAACACCAAATTGAAATTGAAAAACACTCTTTTATTTTTTGTGATATAATTTGGTTAAATAGAAGTAGTTCACGTTATTTAAGTATCACCTGAGTTTAATCAATAGATATCAACTCGATAAGTTTTAATCTGCACATGCAGCTACTGTACCCGTAAACAGCAAACAGATGTTTTTATCCTCATTGTTTTCAACAAGTTTTTTGATAACCAAGTTTTTAAAGTTATGCGATTGACACCTTATAATGGGTCCTTGAAAACTCTTAACTGCAGCAAGATGGCAGATTATAAGCATAAGAGACACAGGGATGCCGCTGTAACAACTGCACGTATTGTTGGTCAACACCATTCCATTATAAGTCGTTTTGAGAATAAAAATCATGCAATAAACGCTGTTAAAGACCTTCCGAGATAATGAAGACCCTCTATACCATTTGCTAGAGAAAATCAAGCATGATGAATGTATGTCAGAAGGAAACCCATTGCATACAAGACAATCCTAAAAAGAGAGTGGTGGCCTTTACACAAGAACTGTTCGAGATCAACTCATCGCTACTGATTATCGTGCGATAAGACCATTTCGGAGACCTTTGCTAACGAACAGACACACAGTTTTCCGTAACACGATACCGAATGCCATATCTCCTGATTTCCAAACTTTTTGGCACACGTGTTCTTTGAATCGAGTTACATCGGAATATGTAATAAAAAATGGGGGTCACCATTTTTGTTTTCTTGGTATTTTCATAAGAAAACGTCAGTTTTGGCGACAAATTTACTAAGGTATATAGAGGAAATGCCTATTTTTCGGCTAACTTTTTTTAGATTTTACAATGGATGGCTATGTACTCATATACGGAGAAAAACAAAAAACTAACATAATATCCAGGACTACAAACTGAATCCATACACGTATAGAAACTTATATGTCACCATCCTTGTTTTTGAGATAAATGGTTTCAAAGTTGATTGATACCCTTAGAATTTGGCCGAAAACGTGTGACGTTATTGAATACAGAAAGAACCGTTATTCCTACTCAGAGAAATAGAAAACAAAATATTTGTCGGAATCTGAATGGTGTTTATTTTATTTTAATTTCCCCTGTCGGGTGTCGTAAATTTCCTTGTAATGCAACATGAAATATTTTGTCCTGCACATCGAAATTTTTCTCAAATGAATTAACATTAATTTTGTCTGACTTTCACACCAAACGAGCATATTGCAATTCAGTGGTTGTCGTTTGTTTATGTGTTCCATATCTGTTTTTCGTTCATTTTTTTATATATATAAATAAGGCCGTTAGTTTTCTCGTTTTCTCGTTTGAATTGTTTATGTTGTCATTTCGGGGCCTTGTGTAGCTGACCATACGGTATAGGCTTTTCACATTATTAAAGGCGACCTATAGTTGTTAATCTCTGTGTCATTTAGGTCTCTTGTAGAGTGTTGTCTCATTGACAGTCATACCACAACTTCTTTTTTTTATATATACTTGAAACTTGCTTGAACTGGTTGGTTCCACGTGAATCTTATGATAAAAGTTCATGAATAAATCACCGGAAATAGGTACACGTTAAATTCACGAAATTTTTTCAAATAAGATAATTATTCAAACTATATCTTAATTCTAAATTCAATTAAAATCATGAAAAATAACTTCATATTTTTGTAAAGTTCGCGTGGAAATAATAAGAAATTACACGTGTGCTTCATTTGAATAACTGAGCTTTTAACTCCATCCTTTAAGACACTGATGGTGCCCGGGTATCATCGCTTCATCCATGCAGAAATAGAGTACTTTTTGATCCAGTTAACAGTTTTATAATTGCTCGTTTTTTTATGGTTGTTTAACGTTCAGTGGCAAATAGTTCATGCATGTTCGGGACGATACAATACAATTTTGAAAACAGTTGTATATAAAAGACACATGCATTTGATGCACTTGTCATAAAAGGTTGAACATTATGTTAGTTGTGAAAATAATGAGTTAAAATAATGATCCTGGTAAAATACACATTCCAATAAATAAAACAACAAAACTCAAAGGAAATTTCAGAACTCATATTCTTGATTTGCTACATACATAAGTAAAGCGTACTCTCCGTGGTTTAAATTTATCAGTTGGTGCTCAGCAAGTCGGACAAACATTGCAAACTGTACGCAACATTTCACAAAATTTAACAGCCTGTCATTTGAGAAAAGTTAATTACAAAACAAATCCTGAATTCATGCAGATATGCATTCTTTATAAGTAAAACAAGCTTCGAAACATAAAGATTCAATCTTGAAATTCCACATGTATGAGATGTAGGCCGGAGTCTGTACTCTGCGTGCCTTTTATATTTTATCAAAATGCCTTATCTAGCAACCTGTCATGATAAAAAAATAATGAAAATCCAGACGATTTGCGCAACTTTAATATAAGTTGTTACACCATGTACATAATTTAAACCTGAAGCAAAAAGACTAGTGCGAAATAATTAGCCGTATCCACCCTATATACAAAGTGCGGGAATGACGGTTGAACTGACACAAGTGACACAATATGATGTGACGTGCCTATTATGATTTTGGTGACAAAACAATTTTTGAATATCCAGTTCATATGATGGAATGTTATTCGGAGACCTAAAATGAAGTAGCAATGTAAGATAGATAGATAGATAGTTTATTCTCATAAAACCATGCAAGTACAAAGGTTACAGAGAAGTTGAAAAATAATATACATAAAAAAACAAATTATGCATTTAAAATGCATAAAATTCAAAAAAATTCGGATGAGATAACATATTAAAGAATATATATATAGATTTTGATAGTCAAGTGTAATAGTTAAAATTGTATAAAGAAATACTTCCTATAAGTATAGGTATGGTATATAAATTATAGTTGTTAAGAAGGAGTGAGCTTACTATTAATACATCTTATAAAATTGCTGAGATTTCTAAGTGTCTTTAGCAAACTAAGCAAACTATCATTTCCGTCATTTTGTCTTTGGTGAAAAGTTGATTAATTTGCAACGTTTACTAAAACTACAAATTAGAAATAAAAAGATACTCGTCCAATTAGCTTCAGTCACAATTTGCTTGATTTCTTTGGTTTTGATGTCGTTAAGTAGGTATAGGAAGATGTAGTGTGAGTGCCAATGAGACAACTCTCCATCCAAATAACAATTTAAAAAAGTAATCCTTTATATGTCAATGTATGGCCTTCAACAAGAAGCCTTGGCTCCTGAAGTTGCTTTCTTATTAATTGCATATCCCATATCTTCATTTATCATTATAACAGCTAACTGATGTTCCTTATAGTTGTTTGCTTTATTTATACTTGTACTTTTACTAGTCTCATGTTACCCCACTTCCATAATGAGCAAGCGGTCAAGTAGATATTTCTTATTGCGTAAATGTTCATAAAGTTTGTCGATTCCTTAGAAAAGTTTAGATGCAATGATTTGAATTTTAACAACTAAAGTTTCAAGTGACGGTTGTAAGTTGTAGGATTAGTTGCTGTTTTCTAAATACGTCCAGTGGCAAATAGATCATGCATGTTAAGGGCGAGAACAAGTTACAATAAATAAAATTGGTAGGTTTAGGTAATAGAGGCGTTTCGGGATTATGGTCGAGTAAATTTGGAATGACACTGGAAAATGAGGGTACACTGGATAGGGACAGAAATTTTATCTTGCAACAGGCCACATACGGACCCCTCAAATAGGTGTTGCAAAGGTTTTTGATTTTCAAAGAGCATAGCACTCTCTTTATTCGAGGCATCGGATTTAATGTCCCCATTCTGACCGGATGTGGCTTCAGATTTGATACATCCCGCACAGCCAAATGAACGCCTCACTTTGGAAGCATTTTACTGCTGGTCGGAAGAAGACCAAGTGACCATTTCTATTTCCTAGACACCCTTACAGTGTAATTTCGTAAATTAAAAACAAAACATAAAAATTATGTACATTGTCAGAAATATAAAATCTATTTGTACTCACTACGAAACAAGTCTCTTTCTGTCGTTTGAATAAAAAGTTAGTCAGTTGGTTGCTTGTAAATTTCGAGAGAGAGAAAATTGTAACAGAACCAGTCTGACTAGAGCCAGTCCTGACTATCAACTTGCGTTTATAGACGCAAGTGGATATATGGGTCTGTCTTTAATCAGACTTTAACTGGACCTGAATTGTTTTCAATTTTATTTTTGCCGAATCAAGTTCTCATGTATTTCTCAGTCTACGTTAACTTTATCAGGCCTCATTCCGAATGTGCTGTCTGTCCCGTGTAGATTTGATCAATAGCATTGCAAAGCTAGCAATTTATTTTATAAATGTTTCAGAAACTTTATCGGATTTACTTTCTACAGACCAATGCATTTCAGATAATGTTTAAATTTGGAACACAGGGAACGTTTTTCGGCAAAATAACAAAGTTACATCACTGTTTTACATTCCATACTAACAAACTATTTTTTGTATGAGTTTCAAAGTCTGATTGAACAATGTATTGTTCTTTTTCGCCCAATTCTATTCGAATTCTAATCCAGATGATAACCTTTTTTCCATTTTGCCCGAGCGGTGTTTTTGGTGACCATTTTAACGTGAATTAATAGTTGTACAACCCCTACTTTTTTACACATAAAGTTGCTTTAGATTAGATTTCTACTTTAAAAGAAAATTTCATGGGGTTACGGCGTGTATCATGAATAAGTTTTTATTACAAAAATGAACCAAGAATAAAATAAAGTGACAAAACTCAATCTTTTATGCATGAGAACATATATAGATAAATCGTGCAGATGACTAAATATTCAAGAAACAGATTATTTAAAAGTAAAGTAACAAATCTTTAAAGGTTTACCATGAGCAGAAGAATTGCGGGAAAACGATAAAGCAATCTACAATGTATGTGTAAAATGTCACATAGTTACTAAAAGTATTTTTTTTGTTATTCAAAATCACTTTGTGATTGCTGAACCTGCTGCATTGGCTTGTATACATGTGTGAACGTATAATATATACGATAACGTCAGGAACGATAACTCGTGGCGTAACGTCATTCGGTATCGTGTTACCTTAAGATGCGGTTATCCGTTTGAAAGGAGGCTGCGCACAAAGTACTAATTCTTTGGCGTATAACGATCAACCATGATGTGAACAGTCATCTGAAGATTATTTTGAAATGTCTTACATTGTAAAGTTCGACTACAGTAAAAGTTGTAAAATGCATTTTTTGTACAAAAAATACTTTATTTTGTAAATAAAATTTAGTTATATAAATCATTTTTTTCGAACATTTTTTGTTCGTTTCAATGCCAATGTTATTATAAACCATGTTTCAATAATATTATACACATATTTTATTATATTTCAGGTGTTGCAAAACTGTTTTTCATCTGTATAGAATGATGTTTTGGTTGTTCCTACATACATTTAACATAATGACGGTATTGCAGTTACGTCTCGTAATCGAATAGCGTTCCAAACTAAATATTTCAAGAGAGACGAAGTATTTTTATTTCAGTTTAGGGTAAATAATTTAAAAACACATTCGTCTTTCAAGTAGATAGGTGTCGAAATTTTTTTGGAAAGTTTGACATTGTAGACAGTGTCAATGAATGGAATTCAACGATTTGTAGTTCATGCTAGTATTTGATTTGATAACGTTGACATGAAATGGGACAAGGGAGACCAAAAACTACAAACTTTTATAACAAATGCTAACAATCAACACCCTACCATCAAATTCACCCATGAAACATCTTATTCCACCATTAACTTCCTTGATACATCTAGCACCCTCTCTGTAGGTATAATAAACACAGATATATACTCTAACCTACATATACTCGTAAACACTTGTCGCATTAAAGTTGCCATCCTCCACACTGTATGAAGAGCATTCAATACAGCCAAGCTCTCAGAATAAGGCGAATATGCTCATCTGAAGACACTGCAAACCAACGTCTGGGCAGCTCAAATGACATTTGAAAAGAAGGGGATATAATCACAAAAACATCAAAAATAGTTTTCGAAAAGCGGAATCCATCCCCAGAAGCAGTCTGCTAACTTACAAAGATAAACAGAAAAGTAAAAGAATCCCATGCGTGCTCACTTACCATCCATGCCTGAGAGAAATAGATCCAAGACCATTCGTGATCATTGGACAGCAATCGAGAAACATTCGAAGTTATCCAAAATCTATCCTGAGACTCCCATGATTGCCTTCAAACAACCTAACAGCCTGAAAAATATACTTGTCTGTGCTGACCTTTCCAAACCTAACCATACTGTAGGTAATTGCCAGCCCTGTGGGGATAAGCGCTGCAAATGTTGAAACCAATTACAGCATTCATCAACATTTCACAGTAGTAAGACCACGGAAAAGACATACAATATTTCTTGCAATGCCAACAGCAAAAGCTCAAACGTGCTTTTCGTTCTTGAGTGTCCTAGATGTGGTCTCCAATATGTTGGCGAATCTATGCAGCCATTTCAGAAACGCCTTAATGGCCACAGAAGTGACCTCACAAAAAACATATATTCCTGTCAGCCAACACTTCAGGTTACCAGATCACAATTTGAAAGATTTTGATCACATGAAGATCCTTGTGATCGAACAGGATTGTACATTGCACAATAGGCAAAGAGAGAATCGGGAGAAGTTTTGGATAAAAACACTGGGTGTCCTCCATCCAGATGGAATCAACAGAAAGAAATGAATTAAATTAAATTTAGACTAGTGTTTATATTATTATATCCAGGATTTTGAATTAAAATCAATCGACCAAAACTTACCTGTATTATTACTGATCTATGTCTACACCTTATACATTATATATCATTATTGTTAATTTTTTTGTCACCGAAGAAGGCCATTTGTTCAGCCGAAATATTTGCAATTATTGTATAATTTATATCATCTGTTCAGTTTTTTTTATCTTTGTGCGATGATATTCCATACTTTAAAAAAAAAAAAAAAAAAGAAAACGAGTGTGTTCCAACAAGATTACATGGAATAATTAGGGTTGGTGGAAGTGATTCATACCTAGCCAAAACGTCGTGAACTCAATTTCATCACAATTTACTTTCAAAATCGAGGTAATTTTCTTTTGGTTTTTACAAGATAAATTCGTCGATGATTTTGGTTTATTCCAAATTTGTGACATAGAAATAATTCAACACATATGTGGGAATATTTTTTTGAAATTTCAAGTATTTAAAGAGACATAAAACGGCAGCCCTTTCACATTCTTATTTCTTCTTCAAAAGGTCATGATACAGGTAACTTCATTATTTAACTTTTTGTCAGTTCCTTTTTGGGACATATAACTCTTCAACTGTTCAGTTTTTTGTTGTTTGTTTGTACATTCATTTATTCGCCTCGAAGCGTTCATGATGGAGGTGAAAAAAAACTATGGGTGACCGGACGCATACCATTCATAAAAATAAAATATGTTTTCATTGTTTTACACATCTCTTGATATAGCAATACTTAATAAATACTTACAGATGTCGAAGTCCAGTTAGATGATCAAGCGACCCAATTGCTATGTTTGTCAATAAATTGTGTCTTAAGTACCTAAATCATATCAAGCTAACATGAGAGCTGTTTAATGAGATACATGCAGTTATGAACTGTGTAAGTGTCTTTTTCGTTATTTTTAATGGTCTATATCAATATTTTCATTCTTAAAGATTCACGATTGTGTGACAGAGTTGCTTGACATATATTTAAAAAAAGGTCCTAACTTATTGATTTGAGTCAGACCTATTACTACCAGTTGTCGATCGTTCCGATTTAGAATTTGGAATTGACATCTCTTAGACATACATTTTGCATATGTATGTACCTGTTCAAAGTCAGGAGTCTTTATGTCAGTTCTCACAAATTTCACTCCCGGTTTTTAGTGGAGTTCGTGTTGTTTCTTAATTATTATTTATAACTGTTGATGTAAATGTCCTTTGGTTTTGTGAGGCTTTGTTTACTCCTTGGTTTTGATTGTTATTGTCTCATCGTTATCGTTTAAATTGGTGAACACGCTACAGGTATAATGGCAGGACATTTAAAGATTACTTTACGTTATACATGTTATAGATGTTTCTAATTGTTGATAGCCATACAGTGCCTCATTGTTACTTGTAGCCACGTCAAATTTTTATGATATTACCATCATTGGTAAACAGGCTACATCTCCTTGTCTTTATAAAAAAACACTACAAATTATATGCACTTCGTCTGCAATTCAACATTAAATCTGGTCACATTTTGTATTACAAATTGTTATTTGTGAACGCATGGTAACTTAGCAAGTGGTACTGCAATAAAAGCGTCTAAATATATCAGGAATAGACAATACAATTAACTATACTCACAAGTAATAAAGATTTCCTGTCAATCCTGCCAATGTATTATTGTTTATCTCTGTCAATGAATTGTGTTCCAAATTTCTATGGATTGAATAAAATGACTGACCATATTGAAACATGACTAAAACATAGAGCCTCGTTTTTCATTTTATACGATTAATTGTAACGTGAAAATTTCGTATTAACATTTTGTCTACGACTGTTTAAGTCTGAAAATTCACCAGTTGTCAATAAATGTTCTATTTATGATAACACTTTTTAACAAAGATCACGGTAGGTATAATGTCCGGCTATGATCGTAGTTTTTCGAGTGATTCGGTCCATTTGTTTCGGTTGTAGTTGGGGCTTTTTCGAGTGATAAAACATGCGATAAGTTCAATTATCTGCCTTTTCGTAATTATTATAGTTTTTCACAATACTTCCCATCTTGTATTAAATGCTAAACATGTTTTGATCAACAAAGAAGCACACTTTCCTTGTATTTAACCAAAGAATTCACTGTTTGTTATTGTCCGTTTTTTTTTAAAGTTTGAAAAAATCCGGGTTTTTTAAACAAATGGTCCGCTTTTTATTTATAGAAAATTTGAATAAAAAAAGGTATTCTAGATTTAAAAAAAATGCCTTTTCTAGTTTATAACTGCAATTAAGTGAAGTACAATATTATGTATTTCAAAAAAGTCATCAAAAACATATTATTACGTTGATCAAAATGAAGCTTTTTTTCAATTTCATGTACATTTTCTGTTCGGAGAGCGTTCAAAAACTGCTTTCCAGAGTTTATTTAGCAATGACTTGATCCTTTTCCTTTTACAGTGAATAATATTTCTTGTGGCGAACTCCGGCGATTTAAAAAGAGGAATAAGATACCTAATAGACTGCTGGGACGAATCAGAAAAAAAATGTTATGTAATAAAAGCTATTCTACTAAAAGAGGCCTGCCCCTCCCCCCAAAAAAAATCCTTAATAAAAAAACCACACACACTTAATCCAACCCATTTTTGTACACAAAATTTCATAATCAATAAAGAAATGAATAGTTCATTAGCATAATCAGGTTCCTTTAGAAATGATAGACACATACAAAATGTGTATATTATGTGCTATCACCAGCCAGATTGTCCAGTGCTTCGAACGACACCAGGAACAACATTGTAATGTCTTATGCACTTTTCTTTTATTGCAAGGAAGTTCTTGTGGTGTTTAGTCGCTGTATGGCCAATTATCACGAATGCATAATCAGACTCCTCTTCACAGTAGCAGCATTTAAACATTTTCGGTTTCCATTTCATAAACAATAAAATCAATATAACAAGATAAATAACAAATAGTTAATGAAATATCTAAGATATATACTCTTTTAAAAACAAACATATATCTCACCTTATACAATATATGTTTATACGTCTAAATTCGAATTATCTATTATGCTTACATTAGATTATTGACATCACGAATAAATACTGTACATGCAATTTATAAGATGTGAGAAAAAAAATATATACAAATGAACGATCTTGTTTATAAAATGCAAGTGCTAATGCACAACGTGCTAATGCACAACGTGCTTGAAGGAACTTAATGTGAACCTTTACTTTATAATTTTTAAACTTAAATACACAAACACATAACATTATTAGCTATAAGAAACCTGTATAATCATTCGATAAAACAAGGACACACTCGAAAAAGTCCGGACATGTAGAATTGAATTTAGTCTAAAAATGTCGTTTTCAACGCAATAATAATAGTGATTGTACAATGGCTGTATATCTAATGATATATAGGTTCCATGCATGCATTTCAAACATTTGCATTGGTATGGGTATGAAAATGGCCTTATTCGGTATTTGGAATAAAAGCATTGTAAGGCTGAATTGTAACTTTTTTATTATTAACGAACACCAATGTCAGAATGATAATATCTTTTTATATCAAATACTAACATACCATATATAACCTTGATTGTCAACCTCAAGCTTCAAAATCACGTCTTATTTAAAAAAGAAGTTTGTTTGTTAACATTTTTGATCATATTCACTCGAAAAAAGTGGTCAAACTCGAAAATGCTCGATCAAATCACTCGAAAAACAACGATCCTAGCCGGACACTATACCTACCGCGGATAATATCAAAACAAAAACTCGTTACGAGATTTCATTGAGATAATTAGACTGACAAAAACTATCAACTATACCAGCAATCAAAATGAAGGAAAATAAACTATCACATTCCTGTCTTGGTACATGTTTTTGGAAGAATATGGTGTTTAATTTACCTAGGCAAACCTTTCGTTGTTATCAGATCTGAGCATCAGAGAAGCATTTTTAATTAAAAAACATTTTTATTTAAAAATTGCAAACGTGACATTAACATGGATCTATTGTTTGAACACACATTAAAGATATACAACTAATTGAAGTCTTAAGGTACATGTATGTGGTTCGCTTTTTATAAAAGTTTCTTTTAAGCTACATGTATAACAACATGGACCAAAAAACCGTAAGAAAACCGGTTTGATTTTTCTAATTCCTGAAACCCCACATTTTTAATTCACATGTTATTTCCTTCAACTTTCCGTCAAGTTCACTATTGACATTTTGTAACGAAAGTGCCGCCTTGTCAGTAAATGTGCGAATAATCCAAAAGAACATCAACAGTTTTTTGTGGGGTTCTTGTTCCTGTTGAACCCCTGTTTGCGAAATTTTAATCTATCGTGACTTTTTGTTTTGTTCACACTTCATTGTCAAGATAATGGAAAGGCTATTATACTGATGCGACTGTCGTACATGTGAGATGTTTAGCGCTTTAAAACCAGGGTTAATCTACCATTTTGTACACTTGAAAATGCCTGTACCAAGTCAGGAATATGGCAATAATTGTCCATTTTTTTTATGTTTTCTATCATTTGATTAAGAACTTTCCTTTTTGACATTACCTCGGACTATTTTTGTGATTTTACTTTTTTTCCGAGTCATGACGTCCTACGAATAAAAAACCTAATGTGGCCTTTTCGTTCGTATGACGTCTTGTTTCGAAATGACGTAAATGCGCAAAAGCATTAAATGGAATTTCGCGGAACTTCAAATAATTTTGATTTTGTACATTTTTAATGTTTCCAATGAATTGATTATTTTTTTGTCATGCCTTAAAATAAGAATAAAGTGTCAGTTGGTATTTTTACAATTATGATTGTTATCGCAATGAAATAGACATAGCGTTTGTAAGTTACAATACATGTGGATTTAGGTCGGAGTTATTTTTCTACAGCCATTATAATGTCCATCTTGGAGTCAACGCTAAGTGTAGATATATCGAGATTTCAATCACGTTGTTGTTATCAATGCGAAAAAGGCACCTCATATTAAAATTTGTTTTTTACATTAAATTTCTAAATGTGCAATATTTTTAAAACGTAATTGCTGATTATTTGAAACGAACACTGCACTTAATGTGATGAAAAGAAGCACCTTTAAATACTAGACGTTTTAAGAAAAGGTAATGCATTTTGATTTAAATGAAAATATTCAGTGTAAAATTACAAAATAGCATAACTCCGAGCTCGAGGCAAGTTTAAATTGGAAAGTCCCTAATCAAATGTCAAATTCTAAAGCTCAAATATATCAAACGAGTTTCATATTCATGACCTGGTACAGGCATTTTCTAAAAAAGTAGAAAATGTTTGAGAAACCCTTCTTTTATAGTTAGCAAAACCTCTCACTTGTATGACAGTCACATAAGAAAAGTTTACACAAATATGAAGTTAACACGTTGCACCCTGTAACATGTAAATTACAGTTATAGTCTAATTCAACAATTACAATTTCAGACAAAAAACGAAAAAAAAGTTTTATGCAAACTTAATGAACGTTGGGAAATGGTCAATCATACAAACTATGTATAAATTTTAACAAACAAAAGTCTGTGTTCGGTGGCTTTGATAAAATTTGAACGGATCCTAAAACAGGTTTTGATTGTTTACACAGAACAGCTTACTTCTTAAATTGCTACGTTGTAATATTGTAAACCCAAATGTCAAATCAATACTAACAAAGACACCCAATTTTAATTTAAATTCAATAATGAGGGGGAAGGGCTAAATAATTTCCATCGAAATGAGATGTGTCAATGCTTATTAAACTACATACCAATTATTATTAACTTACCGCTGGAGTTTCACTATAAACTGACCTAATCACAAACTACTAGTAATACATGAAAACTAAGCAAAATTGTCAAAGTCAGTAGAACATAACTGAGGAGTCGGGGCCAAATAATCGCCATGAAAGTTAGATGTGCCAATACTAATACACGTGCATATCAAATATCTTTTACTTACCACTAATGGTTCACCATAAACTATACAAAATCACAAACTAATACATTGTTGATGGGGCCGCCGCCGCCGGAAACAGTATACCTATGTCTCGTGTTTTGACTCCGTCAAGCGAGAAAAAAAAATCGTGTGTTGAATATTTTTTTTAAACTCACGTACAGGTTCTGCAGTCCGAAAAGTCTAAGAAACGTCCCATCTTCTATGTGTGATAGTTCGTTGTAGTTGAGTAAACTACAAAATAACGTCAAACATCACGGATACCTTTAAGTTAATACTTAGTGTGATCAAGATAACAATTAAGCGTTTTATCTAATTCAGTAAGCCATTGTAATATTTTATAATTTTTAAAAGTAAAGCTAAAAAAAACCTTGTTAAGTCTCCCAAACAAAGTTTGGAGACTTATTGTTTTTGCTCAGTTCTTATTTTTTTTATTATTCTTCTTCTTTTTCCTCTTCTTCTTCTGCATCTTTAAAAAATGAACTTGTCCGCAGCGTTTCTCCAAAACCGCTTGTCAGATTGACTTCGGATTTCATAAAATGGTAGACTAATATGTCTAGGTGAGCTTTCAATCTTTCGTTTGTGCATTGGGGTCTCTTGAGGGGTATTTTGGGGGGTTGAAAGGAGGGAGGGGTTTACTATAGAACCCTATGGAATTTTATTTTCAAAAGAATTCAAATGAATATAAATTAAAAACTGTAAGTGATAGATACATGCAGTCTTCAGAAATGATTATAGGACAATAAAACAAATCACATGAAATATAGGGGGAGTTCCTTTGGGGTCATCCATACCCCCTTCAATTTGAGAATATGCTTTTATCTTGTAAAGGGTCCAGATCCCCACCCCTAAACCATATCTATTCTTGAATGGGACCATAAAACAAATCAAATGAATTCAAGGGAGGTCCCAGGGGGTCATCCCAACCCCGTTTAATTTGAGAATTTGCTATTATCTTCTAAACGGTACAGATCCCCACCCCTAAACCATATATATTCTTGTAGGGGACAATAAAACAAATCACATGAAATAAAAGGGAAGTCCCTAGGGGGTCTTCCCACCCCCTCTTGTTTGAAAACTTGTAAACGGTCCAGATCCCCACCCCTAAACCATATATATTTTTGTATGTGACAATAAAACAAATCACATGAAATTTGATAGAAGTTCCTGGGGATCCCCCACCCCGTTCAATCTGAGAATGTACTATTATCTTGTAAACGGTCCAGATCCCCACCCCTAAACCATATATATTCGTGTAGGGGACAATAAAACAAATCATATGAAATAAAAGGGAAGTCCCTAGGGGGTCATCCCACACCCTCTTGTTTGAAAACTTGTAAACGGTCAAGATCCCCATCCCTAAACCATACATATTCTTGTTTGGGACAATAAAACAAATCACATGAAATTAGATGGAAGTTGCTGGGGGTCACCCCCTCTCCGTTTAATTTGAGAATGTACTATCATCTTGTAAACGGTCCAGATCCCCACCTCTAAACCATATATTTTCTTGTAGGGGACAATAAAACAAATTAAATGAAATGTAGGTTAAGTCCCTGGGGGTCACCACCACCCCTCCTGTTTGAAAACTTGTAAATGGTGGAGATCCCTACTCGTAAGCCATATATATTCTTGTATGGGACAAAATCAAATCAAATGAACATGGGACCATATGAATAGGGAGTTATGGGAGCTTTGTTTCGGAGACTTCGTAACAGCATCCTGTTACAATTACTTCTTGTTATATTTTTAGCTTTATTCTTTGTCTGCGAATTTAGAAGACTTCAAGTCGATTCTTTGAAAGCAGCAATAATCTAGATTAAAGACACTTTACTTCTAAGCAGAAGGTTGATGGCCATAAAATTAATCAGATATTGAGTAGACGGGTCTGTTTATAAACTAATAAAATATACATTATTTACAACAGTTTTAATTTCTAGGATATTTAGAGCGTGTTACATATCTATTATTGAAGACCTTGCTTTAACCTTTTAGCCTGTATATCGATTTGCATTTAATGTCGAAAGGAAGAACTGCTGTCTCTTCTGAATTACTTATTGATTAATTTAATGACTAAAACATTATTCCATAGAATCTACTAAAAACTTATATTTTATTTTGATATTACTGGTTTATAGTCAACACTTCGGTGTTGAATGAATATCAATAATGTGGTAATTTTTATAAATTTCCTGTTTACAAAACTGTTACAAATCTGGACTGATAATTGTTATTATTCAACTTATTATTTTTGTATATTACATATATTTTATTGAATATTGCCGGGTGGTTAACTTCTATGGTGTGCACAAACACTGATAAATACATTGACTTTCATACTCACGATTTAAACTATTTGTACTTTGCAAGCGATAAGGGCCACTTTTTATATGTATATCATGGTAATGTTTACCTTAAATACTTTATTATCCCTTCGTGTAGTGATTTATTTTGACAAATATCGTCGTGAGATTCAACTTTTTTACATCTGCCATGACACCGTTTTGTACTTTCACTTTGCGATCTCATATTATCATTTGTTTAAGTTAACACTTCATCAATGCAGATAAATTGCGTATTTATTATGTTTGTGCCTCCCTTTTCATTAATATTGTCTTTATTTATGAAAGAACAGGGTTTTCATTGATCTCATTTAAGCATTATATCTAATACGTAAGGTTATGTAAATTACACTCAAGTTCATACATGTATGCCGTATCGAGAAAGGAATTTTCTGTCCGTTTAAAAAAAAGCATTATGTAGAAATGTCCTTTTTGTTTCATACGCTTTTAAACATAATTCGGACAAGAAGAACAAAGTTAGGACAACTTTATAATGTTTCTTTACTTAAGAATAATGAAATCTGTTTGTCATTCTAAACGTTACTAGCCAAAAGACGTAAGCATGGTAAGAGACGTTGCTTTAGACGATAAGTGATTTACTCTAACGTCATAGTTAGTGCCAAAAGACATAAATATGCGCCTTTAGATGTAACATGGCATTCTGAACCAAGCCTTTGAATCGTTCACTACCTTTTATATTGACCAACCGATTTATTGTTTTATCTGTTGAATTATGAATGTGTACTTGATGGTTATTATATTGTGAGAAGAAGTCAAAATACTACTAAAATAAATATCATTGTTATGTTTATTACAAATCTGTTTCTCTGAAATGTTGTTGATTCCACTCCTTCTGAATGATGGTTATAAACAGTCTTATACCTACCCTAGGTTTGTTAAAAAAAAAGAAGATTTTTTCGAAAAACTATGGATTTTCTTATCCAAGGCATAGATAACCTTAGCCGTAATTGGCACCACCTTTGGGAATTTTGGATCCTTAATGCTCTTCAACTTTGTACTTGTAGATAAATATTTTAATATGAGCGTCATTGATGCAGACTTATGTAGACGAAACGCGCGTCTGACGTACTAAATTATAATCCTGGTAAGATTGATAACTATTATAAGCTTTGGAAATAACTATTTGAACAAGAAATTTCTTCTAGCATGATTGTATAATATAACTATATTGTTTCTAAGCAAAAAGGTCTATGGAGACTCCTAACTCATTTTCTTAAATCTGAATGAAAGGAACTAATATAAAAAAACACCAGGCAAATTGGAACCAGAAACAAAAATCAGCTTAAATTTTTTTTTGCAAGTGATGGGAAAACTTTAAAGTTGATAAACGCTACACAACGTCAACACATACACTGTATGACTCAAGAACATGATGTTCGTATAAAACAATTTAAATAATATGTTATTACTAGGAGGAAAATCATCGGATAGTTATCTTTTGTTTTATATTTGATGAGGCTGAATACAAACTCACACATTGTTTCTTGTTTGAATGATAGGTAAACTATTCAACTTGCCTATTATAACTCCTTTTGTATTTCATGTTCAGTTGTTTAACAACTAGCCCTGGTTATCACATTTAAGGTAGAATAATTTTACGAACAGATGAAAATGATTTTTTGAGATTTTTTTTTAAATTGTGTATTTAAATTCATTTTTGAATAGTAAAATGAAAGTACTTCAGTTTACTGTGAATGTATACTTGTTTTGCAGTGTTAAAATGTGGTAAAAATTCTAAATAGGCTATCATTATCCCTTATGGCTCAGTCAATACTATCGTGCTACGTAGAAGTAGCAGGTTCAAAAACATGATTAATTATACTCACAAAGTACGGAGGTTTCCTGTCATTCCTTCGAACGTTCCATTGTTCATATTTGTCAATAAATTGTGTTCCAAAGTTCTACAGATATAATAAGTACAAATATCAAAGCATGGCTATCAAAGGACACTTTTTGTTAATAAAAACTTAAAGTACGGTAGTTTGAATTCAAAACTGTATATCATTTAATTGAACGGTTACTAAAAAATGGCATGTCATCCAAGTCTGAACAATATACAATTGTAGATGTCAATTGTCATACAAACAAGTCATGTATTCACTGTTTTGTAAACGATTTTATGAGAAATGTAGCCACTATCAAATCTAATAGCGAATCTTAAAGACGTTAATGCAATTGAACAAGCAACATATATATCAATAGTCTTTCTACAAGTTGTCATGAATCTTATATGTAGGACTCCTAATTTATAGGGGATTTTACTGTTTCTAAATCTATGGCAAATGCTGTGCAAATGGAAAACAATGCAGTACTAATACGACCAATGACTTGTCTTAAACAAGTAGTGGACATGTGGTCTATCGTCCTTTGGTTTTCGTTGTCTACGAATATAGTCCCTAGTGTAAACAGTGTATACCTTGCAAGTTTTATTTGATACACTTTCCCAATTTATTTCTTGATATTAAATGCATGAAATATTAAGTAAGGGGTGTTATTACATGTCAAACAAATTCTGGTGCTGAATCTTTATGTTAAGTAGTGAATTGGGCCAGTTCTAAAAGGTCAAATTTATCACGTCTGAAGCTGTCAAATTGACTTTTACACCCCCTTAACACAGAATTGTCAATATTTTGAGTTAGAGCTGGTAGAAGTTTCTATAATTTTGATATTATTTGTCTCACTGGTAGTACACTACAATGTAGAAATCTTTTTGAGAAAGAGCAGGTGCGATTTGTTAAATTTGAATTTATTGTTTAAAAGAAATGCACTACGAAATAACTGTGTTCTCGGGCTATGTACGACAACGGGAACATGTCTATGAACATTTAAGGAATGAACATTCCATTATTGTCAACAAAATCAGGATGACAAAAAAAAAAGAATCATAAATGATGAAATCATATACCATACAACATACTTCTGAAATGAAATAATGTGGCCCGTAACCCGTTTAACCATTCAAAAAACCATCTATTAACTTCCCCGTTTGAATGGCTTTACACAGTCATATTTTGGGTCCTTTATAGCTTGTTGTTCGGTATGTGCCAAGGCTCTGTGTTGAAGACCGTTCGTTGGCCTTTAAGGTTTTAAACCCCACCTACGATAGTAGAGGAGAATTATGTTTTCTTGTATATGCGTCCGTTTGTTTGTCCATCTGTCTCCTTTCAGGTTAAAGTTTTAAGTCAAGGTAGTTTTTGATGAAATGAATTCAATAATCGCAGGTTGTAGTTTCACGCATTAATCATAAATACTAACATTTAGTGTAGGTATTGTTTTGATTGGTTCACAGCAAGCTGGAGTCATTCTGACATTAACCTTTATTTCCATGTCTTCATGACACGAACTTCAACAATTTGTTGACAATTTTAGAATGAAATGTACTTCGGTCAACGCTTTAACAATAGAAGAGAAGTTTTAAATTCTTCAATATAACCTACATTGAAGCAGATACTAAACATGTGATGACTATTATGTTGTTGAGGATTGATATCTTGTTCATGTGTTAATAGCAAATATACATTGCATGAAACTTAATTTGCAAACAGTTTAATCAGATAGATATCGCACTGGCATTTAGTTTTTAATATGTAGTTACATGAAGATATAATATGTTTTCCTTCTAATAATAAACTTACAGGTAGTTAAGTGCTGCCAGATTGATAAATGCTCCAGTGTCAATCTCTGAGATTTTGTTGTTTGATAGGTGTCTAAATAAAGCAAAACAGTTTACATGTTTATCATGTTTATGCTATTGTTTGATTAAAATACGCTGCATTTGTACATCACAATTTTGTGAGTTTTGTCAAAAAGGTAACAAAGAGATACGTTGATATTTCACAAACATGTTTAACTCCGCCGCATTTTTTGCGCTTGTGCCATATCAGGAGCCTCTTGCCTTTGTTAATCTTGTATTATTTTAACTTTTGGTTTCTTGTGTACAATTTGGAGTTAAGTATGGCGTTCATTATCACTGAACTAGTATATATTTGTTTTAGAGGCCAGCGGAAGGACGACTCCGGGTGCGGAAATTTCTCGTTGCATTGAAAACCTGTTGGTCACCTGCTGCTGTTGTCTGCACTATGGTCGGGTTGTTGTCTACTTGGCACAATCCTCATTTCCATTCTCAATTTTAAAATAAAAAGATTTGAAAAAGCAGAAAAAATGATTAAAAATAAATACCCTAAAAAAGAAATAGAAAAAGAAAACTCAGATACAATAAAGTAATGGATAATATATCGCTGTTTTGCAACTGTAATATATAACTATAAATACATATTTAGAATGTAAAGAATTAAAAATAATCAGACGTTGGTTGTTATCTTCTGGAGTAATGCTACTATTGATTTTCGTAAATATCCACTTTTCCCAAAATGGGCCAATTTATTTTTGTTTCAACCAAATAAATACTTGGTATGAATAAAAGAAGGGCGTAAGATACCAGAAGGAGTTTCACACTCATTAATCGGAAAAAAACTTCAAACACCGTGACTAAAGAAGAAAGACAAACAATGGTATACAAAACACAACATGCAAAAATAAACACAAACCAAAAAAACTGGGGGCGATCTAAGGGTGCTTCGTAAAGGTAGGCAGATCATCTTTCACATGTGGCAC
Organism: Mytilus trossulus; assembly: GCF_036588685.1. Classification (NCBI taxonomy): domain Eukaryota; kingdom Metazoa; phylum Mollusca; class Bivalvia; order Mytilida; family Mytilidae; genus Mytilus; species Mytilus trossulus. The sequence continues at coordinate 202,861 of NW_026963335.1, forward strand.
CGTCGTGTTAAGATTTACAGACAATGTATCATATGTCATTCTATTTCATATAAGAGAAATAAAACCTGACCAATTAAATTATCACCCCTTTTTTTCATTTGTTCAAGCTTAAGTAACCATATAACCTCTTTTACAAAATATTCTATAGAAACACCAAACAAAAAAGAACGGTGATTTGAAACACCCAAGATATGTTTGACTCAGAAATGTTTACTGAATAATATGAAGCATACGTTTCCTACATATGTCAAATTCAGGGGAATATTTTTTTTCGAACCTTCTTCGTATACAACCGGGATTGACGTACTATGCGTAGGTGGTATAGCACCTTCTTAACACACTTAAAACATATTTTATCAAGATAAACATACACCACTAACATTTGAAAAATGTTTATTTCGTTGTCTCATTTTATTTTCTGAGACGTTTTATGCTTAATATTTAAGAAAAGGATATTATCGTTAGTGTGCAATTAATATAAAAGTATTCCGAGTCTTCAATTTTGTACCCTGTTACTAAATTGTCTAGACTTATAAGGTATGTCTATACCAAGAGAGTTCTTTAATATCATTACTGTATTTAGAAATTGACAAAAAAGTGATCACAGTCTTCTTTATCTTTACAATGCTCACATATTAAGTTGTCCTCAGTAATTTTCCACTTTAAAAAAAAAGGTTTATTACGTGGCAGAATATAATGAACAAGTTTCCATCTGAATTTTATTAATCTAATATCAGTGAGATATTGAAAATCATTTTTGTAGTTTTAATTTAAAAAAAAATATCCCTCATAAGAAAACTATTTGTTTTTTTTCGCGACTTTTTTTAAGTGTTAACATTTTATAAAGTTCACCTGTGCTCATTAAGGGAGTTGTTCTTTTGTACATAAGTTTTAAGTCACAATTGTCACCTTAGTTTTGATTCATTTTAATAACAAGAAGATTATTTCCCAATTTGTTGGAATAGAATTTTGAAATGATTGTCTAGTTATCATTTTTATCTTCACTGAATTTGGGAATCCAGCTGATATGCAGTGATTTTATGTAAGCATCAATGTCCGTCATATTTAATTTATCTCTTTTACGCTTCCAAAAAATATATATATATATTAAAGTTTTGAAATCTTGCAACATTTCTGTAGAAGTTATAGTGTTTGATTCAATATATGTTAAGTTTTTTTAAACAAGTGATTTGATGTTTATTATCTTTCCTATAATAGTGAGATTTCTTTTACTCCAATCAGATATATTTTTTTTTACATTTTAAAAGTTTTTTTTCAATGTTTAATTTTTGACATGCTTGTTTTGTAACAAAAGTAAATTCAAAGACTTTTAACAGGTGCAGTACACCAAATTTATATTTTCAAATTTATCTCGACAGCGTTTCAATTGGCCTAGCCATATCCCTTCAGTTTATGTTTTATTCAATTTCAAACGTGAAAAAGTACCAAACATTTAAATTGTATTAATTGCAAGAGCGATATCTTTTTTCGCTTGAAGAAAAAGAATAGCGCATCAGCTAATTGGCAAATTTTAATAGTATTGCTTTTACCGTATAGTTCGAAATCTAGTCCTTTTAAATTATTATTTTCCTTATCGTAATTGCCATGGCTCTCCCGTTTATTTAAGCCGAAATGACAAATATTTGAACTAATTGTATCACCATACTTCTTGTGATGTATAATAAGACCATATACGACAAAATTCAATGTGAGTAAAAATCAACGGCCTGCTATTAACATTATTTTGAATAACAACAACAAACACGTAATTATTGCTGACAAGTAACTAGAAACTCTAGATAACTAGAAAACTCGAAATATAATTATCTTATTCAGACAGGTTTGACGTTGAAATCTATGTAAGATATTGTATAAGATGTAATGAATATTTTTCTTCCTCAAACGAAGAAACCAGCAATGATGTATAATGCATTCGAAATGTAACATTTTATTGATACGCTTACTTACAGCTGGTTAAGTGCTGGAAGATCTTTAAATGCTCCAGTTTGAAGATCTGATATTTCATTGTTAGATAAGTATCTAAAATGTAAATTGTTTCACATGGTTAAACTATAGTATGATAGAAATTATAAACACTATACCGCTGCAATAAACGTGTCTTTTGTCTAAGGTAAATGATGTTTTAATTGCTATACTTTATATACGCATTTCACTTGTTTAACTGATCTATACAATAATACAACAATAATGCTCAAATGTCGTAAGTTATTTATGAAGAGACACATTAAGTTTTGTAGATGCGTAACAGATCGTCCATATCATAAATATACCCATATATAAGGTTGAACTAAAACAACTTTGCAACATGTTTCCCAAAAATATTCTCAATTCCCTATCATTTCTCTGTGTATTCGTGTTGAAGTTTTAAAAATGTTTATTCTTAACAAAATAAATATTCTGAATAAGAAATTGTTGATATATATAACGTATACTTGCAGTTTTAGTACATATTCAGTTGAACGAAGCTTTACAATAAATTATTATATTTCAAACAAAACTAGTGTTTGGAATACACTTTTCTTTCCTGGTTTCTGGGAAAATTGTAACAAATGATACAAAAGCTAATTCGTGATTTTTTTTATATCTCATATAACAGATTGCAAAAAGTAAAGGTACAAAAGTATTGAACTCAAAGGAAAATTCAAAAAGGTAAGTCCCTAATCAAATGACAAAATCAAAAGCTCTTACACATTATACAAATGGATAACAGCTGTCATATTCCTGACATGTTGCATACATTGTCTCATCAAGAAAATGGTAGATTAAACCTCGTTTTATAGCTGGTTAAAAAAGTCATTAGTAGTATACCGTTGTATACCTGTATGACAGTCGCATCAAATTCAATTATATTGACAACGATACGTGAAATAATAAGTAAAATGTCAAAAATACAGAAGTCGACATTGTGTTACAATCCAATGAATAAAAAAAAAACCAAAACAAACAAATATGTAACAAAGACGTACTAAATGGCTAAAAGACCAACCACATCGGCAAAAATTTAGAGAAAAGAATACACAAATGTACCATAGTATAATAACACAATGAAGGGATGTTTCAGTACAGAGCCACGTCATATATATAATAAAGAAATATAAAAAGGAATATAGAGAAAGCACACTATAACTAAATAAAGCAAAGCAACAAACAAGTTTTACAATAGCACAATAACGGTATTTCTAAGTACAGAGCCACGCTATATGTATCGAAGAAACTTTAAAATGCATAAAAACAAAGCACACTCGCAAAGAAAAAGACAAAAATACGTGAATGTCAAAAACAATAATGATAATGACAGAATGTTAAAGTACTACACGTATCTTAATCACAGTAAAACAAACATATTTAACAAAGAAGCACTAAAACGTATATATCAAAGTTAACGACCTAATTCATTGCTTTCTTAATTTGGATTTTTTTTTTATCTATGTTAAATCCAGCCTTTAACGATTAAAATCTTAAATACTGGTACAGAGTGGATCGATTAACATTGGCTCTATCGTATAATCGCGCGTGTGACGAAATCAGAAATCAGAAAAGTCTGTTGTACTGTTATTCATTTATTTTGAGTGTGTGCAAATAGAATTAAAAAAAAATGGATTTACCAAAAAAAGGAGAATAAAAAGGAATGTTATTAAAATATCAGCGAAACGATAGTTGCTTCCTCGATTGAAAACTGAACACCATTGCAGAAGGATTGAGTTAAAACCTACTTTAAAATAATGTTATGTCTAGTTATCATAGTTTTGTGTTATTACCTATGTGCTCAGTTTTAAAAAGAAGATAAGATATGATTGCCATTGAGACAACTATCCACAAGAGAGCAAATTTACAAAGAAATTAACATCTATAGGCCACCGTACAGCCTTTAACGAAGTATTTCTTAGTGTATTGTCATGTCACTATCATTGACGATTTTACATATGTTAAATGAATGATTTTTTTTAATTCAATCGTTTACGTTCGATCAAGTGTTGAGAAAAGAAACTGAACAAATATACCAAAATAATGTTATGTCTTTTCGACGAGATATATTCACCGATCCGCTGATATGAGATTCATGTTATCAAAGATGATTGCAGTGATTACAGCTGTTTATATAAGACGATATGACAAATATTTGAATTAATTTTTTATCACCATGGTTTCATGTAAGGTATATAAAGACCATACATGAAAAATTTCAAAGTTAGTGAAAATTAACGATTTGCTCTTTAAATTTTTTGCACAACAACAACAAACAAATAATTATAGCAGACAATAAACAAGAACATCTTGATAACTAGATAATTATATATAGCTCGAAATATAATAATTTATTTCATACAGGTAAGACGTTCAAATCTATGTTAGATATTAATTTAAATATATCAATCTTTTTCAAACAGAGATACCAGCAATGATCTATAATGCATCAATGTAAATATAACGGATTTTGATGAGATTGTCATCAAAGTGAGAGGGTCAGCACTATAAAACCAGGTTTAATCCATCATTTTCTACATTTGAAAATGCCTGTACCAAGTCAGGAATATGACAGTTTTTGTCCATTCGTTTTTGATGCGTTTTGTTTTTTGATTTTGCAATGTGATTATAGACTTTCCGAGTTGATTTTCCTCTGAGTTTAGTATTTTTGTGATTTTACTTTTTGCGATGTAACATTTAAAAACAAACTAACTTACAGGTAGTGAAGTGCTGGAAGATTGATAAATGCCCCAACTTCAAGCTTCGTGATTTTATTGTCAGATAGGTGTCTACAATGCAAATTGTTTAACATGATTATGCTATAGTTTTTATAAAAATCTTTGACACTATATAGCGCTGCATAAAATTTGTATATTATCTATAAATGTTTAATGTATTTAAAGTTTATTTTTATTATCTACCCACGAAACAGTTGTCTATATAATGATGCAACAGTAATTTTAAGATGTTTAAATCTCTGATATTGATTAAGACAAAGAAATTTCGGTTACTGCGTGTGACTAGACATTATCTCTGAAAGTGAAATAAATAAAATTTGCACGATGTATCCACCACCCGACACACATATATTCCAATTCCCCTATCATTTGTGTTTTCGCGTTAAAGTTTCAAAATATTTATTAATACCAAGATTATTTGTGTTAAAAGACATTTTTTATTATATATTACATTTACCTGCAGTTTTTAACGACATTTAGTACGTATTCAGTTCGAATGAGCTTGAAGGTAGATGGGGCGTCTACATTATTTGCAATAGATTTTTTTGATAATTTGCCAAAATGTATATTATGCTTTTAAAAAAAAAAATGATAAAAAGAATGGGTCACCAGCTTATTTTCACGCTTCACGGTGTTCAAAGTTGACAATTTTTTTATATAGATCATGCTTGAAAAACCCAATTCTCAGCAATAAAGCGTGATCTACACCATAACATTTTGAGATAAACTGTGAGAAAATGGCTTTAATATTATGTTTTCAGTTAAGAAAAAGAAACGGTGGGGTCACCGTACCCGTTTTCTTGTTACATTAAAACATGGAAATTCCTAACACTTTCTATTGTAAAAGCACCTTTATCTGTGAATTATCTGTCCTTGCATATGAGTTGCCTCCCCTTATGTGGCGAAGTTAGAAAAAAATGATCAAACAAAAGTTTTATGTTTTTTTGTTAAATACAACCATAAGAGAGGGACGAAAGATTACAAAGGGACAGTCAAACTCATAAATCTATAACAAACTGACAACGCCATGGCTAAAGATGAAAAAGATAAAGTCAAACAGAAAAACAATAGTACACATGACACAACATAGAAAACTTCAACTAATAATATTAACTGATAATTTCAACTTCACCATTTGGAACTCTTGGTTTAATAGCTTCCTTATGAGCAGCAACCCTCTAGCAAGAAAATCATGATAGGAAATACAAAATACAAGCACGGGAAAATCGTATCAATTGGGAGATATTTACCCCGTATGCAGGAGCTGCTTGAATGTTGCTACTTTGAAATGGAAAGTTCACAATTGGAAAGCTGAAATCATCTCTTTTGTCGTAAAGTTTTGTTTTCAATCGACCCTCATTGTCAATTTCTAGATATAAGTCAAGATATGAAGCCGACTTAACGGTATCTGTAGTATCCTTTATCTCTAGTTCGATGGGATAGATGCGTTCCACATAGTCACCAAATTTTGAATTTGGTTAAGTGAAAGAACATCATCTATATAGCGGAAAGTAGAGTTAAATGATATTGCTTACTTCTTATCTTTCTTCCCAAGAAGTACCTGCATGAAGTCAGCCTAATAATAATAAAAAAAGAAACAAGTCGGCAAGTAAAGGGTCACAGTTTGTTCTCATTGGAAAGCCGGCAGTCTGTTGAAACCACGTCCTCCAAACGTAACAAATATGTTGTCAATCAAGAAATCATGCATCTTGATAATATCAGTTTCAGAGAAGTTTTTTTTTGAATCAGCGTGATTCTGTACAAAGTAGGATTTATCCCTCCATTAGACAAGATACTTGTATCTACGTTGGTCATTCCTTTTTATGAAGCAAAGTAATACCAACACTTTCAATTTGTCTCTTGGTTTGGAATGTGGAATACTTGTGTAAAGAGTAGAAAAGCCAAATGTTTTAATATTGTTACAAAATGAAACAGAGAGTTAAATTGTATGTTCTCTTAAAGATCTTTGGAATTTTTTAGTATCCACATCTGATTGACGCCACCTCTAGAATAGGCAGTTTCACAATAACTTTGAAGCCCGTCTTTGATTGCTGATAAAATAAATGTTAATAATTTAGAAAGAGGTTTCATGGAGCACTTGGAAGACCCAGCAATATACCGTTGTTTGTAAGGACACTTATGTAGTTTAGGTATCCAATACAGTGATGGAAGATCCAGTTCGTCATTTTTGGTTGAATTTCCAAAGGAACTCAGAACAGACCTATGATTATCCAGGATTTCCTCTTTGGTAAGTGTCGTGAGGGTATATGTTGAGTTTGCAAATAATTGTCAATACCTAATTCGTTTATCAAGCATTTAATGTAATGACTTTTACACACACAAACAATATGACAAAACATGTCATTTTCTATACCGAAGTGGAAGTTCTCACACATAATTTAGAGTTATGAGTTTGACTGTCCCTTTGGTATCTTTCGTCCCTATTTAACTTACAACTCTATAAAATTTGAACATTTCATTAAAGATCTAGACTTTTATTTCTGGTATTTTCAAATTCAAGATGGAGGAAGACACCCTATCTTCCTTAAACGGAATAACTCTATTTACGACAAAAGAGCTTCTTAAGCATAACAACTCATCCCCTAATTTTTGTTAGAACTTGTTAATTTTCATACATATTTAGTTTATATGCAATAGTAGAGTGGGGCTTTATTTTGTTTTTGGATATAATGTTATATATAAATAATATACTCACAGTTGTTGAAGCGATGTCATACTATTGAAGGTTCCATTCTGAATCTCTGTCAGCGAATTATTTTCCATATACCTAAAACAATTTTTATTTATTAACTATAAACTATAAACGTCAAGTATGATTGTCAGTTATACAAATGTTTCTTTTTTTATATGTAAATCATAATAGCCGATAACAGTTTCTTCTGTTAAATATTGGAAAGCATGTTTTTCACAATTAACTGTAAGAGACATATATCTTGCTTGAAACATTAACTGTTTGAGTGGAGCTATTATGTGTTTCTTTATGGAACGCCGGAACTGTCTTATAGTGTAAATATTTAATGTGTTTTGTCGCTTTGCCTTTACGTCCTGTCATTTCTTCTTTATGTTATGTGCAGATGCCTTTATATCCTGACACGGCATCTCTGTGTTATGTCAAATTAGTAATTCGTTTGGTCAAACAATTGTATGATATGTCATTGCTAAACTTTGTTGTGTAAAATATGCATTACATTATGCTGTAACTACTATATATTTTGTGAATACTTCGGAACTTTATGATCAACCACCTCTACATTCTCTCATATTTTATCTATGTTGTGTCTATTATTCTTTTACGTAAGTCAGTTAATAATTGCGTCCTGTCTCAAGTGTTTTGTTTTGTTTTGTTTTATTCACCTTTGTTCTATGTTAATCTCATGATATTATAGTCTTTGGGCTTTTTGTTGTGTTACACATATGTATCTCCAGTGAAAAAACATAAAACATCATGGTATAATTCATATGCGTTTTGCCGTACAGTTGATACTCTCTGTGAGCATTCATTACGTCATGTGCAAATGTCTTTTACATTATGTGCAAACAACTAATACTTTTGGGCAAACCTCGTTTACCTTTTGTGCAAACATCGTTTACCTTATGTGCAAACATCGTTCACCCTATGTGCAAACATCGTATCTTATATGCAAACACCTATTACGTTATGTGCAAATACCTATTAAGTTATGTATGAAAACTACATCGTTATGTGCAAACACTCTTATGCGCAAATACCGTTTACATTATGTGCAAACACCGATTACGCTATGTGCAAATGCCTATTACATTTTGTCCAAACATCTATTACGTTAGGTGCAAACACCTATTACGTTATGGTAAACGCTTTTTTGACACATATAAATACAAAACGCATCAGTGATACACACTTTGAAAATTAAGAAAATTGTAAGTTTTAGCTTTCTAAAAAGCTCTGAACTACTTCGCTGTATTCTGCTGAAAGTGAATTGAAGGTAATATGTGAGCATTGGGTTGTGATTTAGTATTGGAAATGTAGTATTTTTATATATTGATTGATATAAAAATGTTTTATAAATATTTAGTTTTTTGTTCTACTTAAAGAATATGCGTTAAACATCCATTCTTTTTATATTTTGTTCACTTTACTTGTTGAAAATTCTAATATTTACAAATACATAGACACGATTCTCGAGATGTGTCTCTCTAGAGGTGTGCCTAAATTGACAAAAGTCATAAAATACAGTTAATGCAATTTTGAAAACATTGAACAGGAACATTGTAAGTTAACAAATCGTACGACGTTACGCGCAATGTTCGTACCGTTTACGTTTTTGTATGTTTTGTGGATAAAAATGCGCTGCAGGTGCAGAAAAAACGTCTTTTAAGTAGAACAAAGATATCATTGTGCTGGATATAAATGTCCTTTTTCAATTATGTCCATTAAAACATGATAAAACTCATTTCTTCGTGTTGTTATGCATTTGATTCTGGATTTTGGAAAAATAATGGGCTGTCCCGGGTAATATTTGATGACGAAAACTGAAGAATAAGCCTTCTTTTCAACTTTTTTTCGCCGATTTTTATTATTTTGTTTGTTGCGACAAATTGCCATGAAATGACAACCCACTATGATATATTTTTTACGGCTAATGGCGTCTCATTCTATTACGCCATGCAAATCTGCAAAGTTTCATAGTGTCCCATCTCCATTTTCGAAACTACTTTAACGAAACAGTTAAAAAATACGGATAAATGATGTCATCAGGTGAGAAAATGGTATAGCTAGTTTAATGCTATTTTTTTGTAATTAATTAATTTCAAAGGCAAAATCGATCAAACACAAAAACAAGAAAGATCCTACATTTTTTAACTTGGTGAATACAATGTCACGCGTTTATTTTTTACAAAAACGTTGAGTCCAGTAGAAATAAACGAAAACGATGATTAGTTTTGCACTTTATAGTCGACAATCAATATCTTATATAGACATGTTATTTTTCTAATATTTTCAAAATATCTATATTTATCTCCATTGCATTCGTACTTTCCGAGAAAACAATGTTTGAAAATTGGTGACTAGATGTCGCACGCATTAAATTTCTTACGGCGGCAACCTGACGCCATTTTGAATAGCCAAAGCAACAAAAAACGCAGTGCCATAAAAACACACAGAACAAGCGTGCAACTTATATCAATCGATTGTCGGTGCATGATATATTGTTCTACATATATAGAGAGATACTTTTTAAACTACGATTTGATTTATCTATATGTTACTGATTTTTCTGATTATTTCTATCATTCTATGATATTGATAAGTGTTGCCCTCAACCCGGAACAGATTGAATGTTTTATTTTTACTCGCAAATTTTTAATTAAGTGCAGCACTTGCAAGTTTAAACGAGTAAAACTTGGGTGCGTAATTGTACGAGCATTTTTTTGTTTGCGTTTCTATCTTATAGCACTAAAGAATCTTCTTTAAAATTTACGGACGAAGAATGTTATTCGGATGATGCTCCCAAAGTTTTTGAAACGATACGAATATATTACTGTAAAAACTAAGAAAAAACTTACACTTGTTAGAAAATACATTAAACCGGGTAACATGTTGAATTACTTTAGAGAACTTTAGGACAAATTCGCTGGACATCAGACGGAGTAGAAAGTTTGCCGGATATTTCATGTATTATCACTTTATATCATCGGTTCAGTATAAGTTACGAAATTGTTTTTGAATGTTACTAAACCGACATTAGTTTCCAACACGAATATGAAATTTTTATTGGAAATTATTCTTCGAAACTTCGTTAAAGGGACATTAAGACGCAACCAGGGGCTTTTTCAAGTGGACATTATTTTTTTTCGCGGGAACGAAATACTACAATCTGCGGTAGATTTTTTTAAATATTGCGGAAAACATTTGAACGACACTAAGTTACTGTATTGTAAGCGCCGAATCGGGAGTATAGATCGTGACACCATATCTTTTAAATCGTTCCTAATATTTATAGTCTCTATAAAGTTTTTTTTCTTCTTTGAATGATGCTTATTTGACAGTTACGTATCTGTCATGTTATTCTTGTGAAAACTATTTGTTTGGTACTTACAAAGACTGCATAAATAATTCCATTTGAAGTATAAAGACCCCATACCGACAATTGTCGAGAACAACTGAAGCCGTAATTGGAGGTCCCGCAGAAGATGTGGTATGATTGCCAATGAGACAATTAACTCTCAACAAGAGACCAAAATAACACAGACCTTAACAATTATAGGTCACCGTACGTACTACAACAATGAGTAAAGCCCATGCCGCATAGTCAACTATAAAGGGCCCCGCAATGACAATGTAAAACAATTCAAACGGGAAAACTAAGAGCCGTTTTTTATTTAAAATTAACGAAATACAAATATGTAACACATAAACAACCGACAACCACTGAATTACGGGCTCCTGTCTACATGGACTAGGGACAGGCACAAACATACATAGTGTGGCGGGGTTAAACATGTAAGCGGTATCCCAACCCTCCACCTAACTAGACAGGTAGATTAACTGTACTTATTCTAGAAGTATTTTTGTAGCGTCTTAACCATGAAAAACGTCAGATTTTAGCGAAAACGTATTTTATATTTATATATGCTTATAGGCACGAGCATCGCTCGTAACGTCTACATATTGCAGATTAGCAATGCAAGTAAAAACGTATTAATGATTGATATTATATTTTTTTTAATTTTAGTGAGTATTTTATGCATAATAAAACGACCATGAATTAATAACATTTGATCTGAAATGTAATACACATACTTAATTTTTCGGCATTTGATGTCCTCAGAAGAGAACAGTCTGTAAAGACTTATCTCATTTAAGCCAATAGTTGTTGCTGAATTATAGCCACATCATGAAGCAACCGACCATAATTTATATGTGAAAAGTAATTATTTCAAGATGGCGTGTATATCGACTGAAACTAAAAGCTCTGCCCTGTTATTCGAAGCAAATAAAAAACTATATGTAAAAAACAAAATGCAACCTCATTTCTTTACGGAAAATATGAACAGAAAATAAGTTGATATATCAAAAAAAGAAGACGTGGTATGACTGCCAATGAGATTACTTTCCACAAAAGACCAAAATGACACAGGAATGTACAGTTTTAGGTCACCGTACGGCCTTCAACATTGAGCAAAGCCCATACCACATAGTCAACAATAAAAGGCCCCGAAAAGAAAACAATTCAAACGAGAGCACTAACGGCCTTATTTATGTAATGTTCTTTTCCATCTGGCGGGTCATTTCATAGGTCGCCATATCTTGCTTACATAATTATAACATATGGGTTTGGAAGGCGCCAAATTACATTTATGAGTTAAAGACTTTTGACAAGGTCAACACATTATATATGCGTCTATTTAGATTACATTGACTGAGGACGAAGATATTTTCTCGCCACCTCTTATCTTGTATTTTTTTTAATTAGCAGGGAGTTTTGGCAAAACTGAGTCCCGAGCCCCCTCTTAATCAAACAAACTAACTAATAGAACCAACTAACTCAGCTCCATCATTTTCAAAAATTCTGGTTCCGCCACTGGTAATTGATTGAGAAATCAAAAAGAGAAAAAAAATAGGGTTTTTTTAACATAAATTAATAAGATGAAAATTTCGTTTAACTCGTTAGAAACATAAATAAAGTAAAAACATCTTTAATATTTATACACACGTACAGAAAAGTGTGTTACCGCATGCGGAGGAATATCTCAAGAACGTTTGCGATATCCCATGCAGAGTTATCTGTCTTTGCTACCTCTCTCTGCTTGGGACATTAAATGTTTTGCTGGAAAATATGAATGCCCACTCAAATGCAATCTATTAGAAAAATCGAAATATTACAGAAGAGTGTCCACCATGCACTTGCACAGCACTATAATTAAATTAGTACAATAGAATGATATACAAATGGATGAAAATTATATATACATGTAACTGTAATTTACAAATATCAAAATATTGTATAACAAAAAAACAGAGTTTACTAATTTGTATCACTTCTACGATGAGGGTGAATTTATCATCCACGCACAGAAAAAATAAATGTCTGTACTTTAACGTCACTTTTAGGTAACGAGATGTGATTTTGTTTTCTGAGACAAGTGCTTGTGACCGTCCACAAGAACTTGCGGTCATCCGATGTTAAGTATTTCAGTACTTTGATTCATATCTTTAACATAAATCGGTTCTTAAATGGAAATAAAACATAACTAGGATTTTATATTTTTTACAAATGTCTTATTGTCCTTATATTATCTTGATTCATTTTAAGAACTCAAATCGTATCAATGACATACTGCACATTTAAAGATTTTTGAAACTGGGAGTTAGTTGGAAATTGTTTCATGGTGCTTTAAACGGATGGACAAGAGGGTTCCGAAATTCCAATAATACAAATCATGACAAGTGAACTTTATTTATTTATAATCAGTAGCATGACAATTACAGAAGAATTTCCTTTCCGTGTTAAAGTCTGTCACATTTTTATTTTCGTTATATTAGAATTTTGTTTAAATAATTCTAAATATGTTACGTCGATTTCAAGGCGAACAAGATTGCACCAATTCAAGATTGTTTCCGCACTTTGAGGATAATTTAGATTGAATCATATGAACTTCATGCCTCGCTAGCCATTTATATAAACAAAAGTCTCGCTTTAACAGTAGCCGAGAAAAGGGGGACCGATATATCTAAAAATTCGTAAGGGTTCAGCGGAACTAAGTGTCTCGACTACTTTTACTGTTTATCTCAGGCTCAACAAAAATGAGGAAAAAAGTCTATAAAAATAATACTCCCTATGATACGATCTTTGATTGTAAGAAGCTTCTGTCCACGTTAAGTAAAAATACAGGCTAGTTTATGAATCTAATAAATGTTTTAAAAAAATTAACTCAGACTGGAAGTCCATTCATAAGTAAAACACAGGTACAAAATCTTAAAAAAATTTCCTTCTAGATACTAGTTTTTGATCACAAACCAGCTTCTATCAAGTTTGGTACCAATCCAAAAGAGTATAAAAAGTTATTAAAATTCTAAAAATATTACATTATAACCACAGAGTGAATATGTTATTTCACAGAATGAATGTAATATTTTCTGGCAGAAAATCTTAGTTCATTTATAAGTAAAATACGGAAAAATAGAATTTTATTTTTTACAAATTTTAATTCTGGATACTACATGTAGCTCATAAACAAGCTTCTGTCCAAGTTTGGTAGAAATCAAGTATAGTTTAAGAAAGTTATTACAATTTCAAGAACTTTAACCACAGTGTGAATATTTGTGGACGCCGCCGCCGACGACGATGACGACGACACCGACGACAACGGAATGTAGGATCGCTATGTCTCGCTTTTTCGACTAAAGTCGAAGGCTCGACAAAAATGGCAATATTTAACAAAAAGTGTCAAAACATATTTAGATTGATAACATTTAGATCCAATAGAATGTATTTGTATGAAATGTTATATTTTTTAAAATAAAATTTGTCAGAATAATGATGTGCAGGCTAGCAAATTCCTTTTATGAACATTTGGCTTAATTGTGTATTTGGCTATATTTATCGAACCATTCGCGTTCATAACTAAACGCATCGAAGCTTACCGTTTATACCGTATATCCAGTAATAATATTCATTGAATTTATGACTCTCCGTTCGATAAATAAGTTTATGTTTCTAATTTATACGACGATATTCGTTGAAATATTGAACAAAAAAATATATTCAACAACTGTGGAATAATGTATTGATTATGAATGTACTTTGTCGGTAAACGTAAAATTTATTTATACGAGCTTTAATTTAGAGTATGGCCAGTGAAGGTGAAAAAAGGCTGATAACCCTTTCATCCAGAATAATATGTGAATGCGTCATTTTTGTGGATTACAGGATAAGGCAATTTTTAATATGAAAAAAATAGTTTTTTTTTTTAGAGAAAATGCAGCTTTTTGTTACAGCCGTCTACCTGCCTGATCCAAAATCGGATCAAATTTTTCCAACATCCATGTGAGTTTAAAAAAAATTGTCAGATAAGAGAGGCGGGTCACCTGACCACCCCTTTTCAGGACATCCACCTTTTCAACACGCCTTGTCAGGGACGGAGGAAATATTAAGTCTTAGGAAGGTTATTCAGAATAATATTCACAACTGTTAAGGGAAATGAACGAAAATAAAATCTTAAACATTTTGTAGGATTCCTTAGCTGCTACGTGAATCGTGTGAGACGTCATTACATTTGTAGCATTAATCTAGTACATATGAAAACCATACTGGGAGGGTAATAACAAATCATCCTGGTGTATTGTGTAGAGTTGTCACATTGTCATTCGTACCACATCTTCTATTTTATATTGTTTTGTTCCTTTCAGTTGCACCTCTTGGAAACTTAGAGTCGTGTCTGTATATTTGTTAAAATTTTCCACAAGTAAAGTGAACAAATTTTCTAATAAAATTAAGTATGGAAATGGGGAATATGTCAAAGAGACAACAACCCGACCATAGAAAAAACAACAGCATGGATGCATAATGCACACTTTTAAAGTGGAGCAAAATAATTTCCCATAAAACTAGATAAAACTAGATACATTGAATGTATATAGCAGTTTTACATCAATCAATATCATTATAAAAATCCACAGTTTGTAAGAAAGGTAAAAAATTTAATTTTCTTCATTTTCAAAATGCATATCACTGATGCGTTTTGTTTTTAAATCTGTGTCAAAAAAGCGTTTACCAGAACGTAATAGGTGTTTGCACATAACGTAAAAGGTGTTTGCACATAACGTAATAGAGATTTCCAATAAAATGACTTTACTCGACATAACCGACCTAACTCAGCGTATTTCGTCCTACTGCATTGAAGCGTGACGGAGGGGAGCATACACTGCATGCATGTTTTGCTATTTGAACACGCATTGTTGCTGGAATATGCCTTCAGTAAAATTCAACCACAACTGGTTTTTTTTTACGCTTTTAATATTTTGTCATTAAACTTTGAATGACTTTATAGACATAAATACTATAATAGAAAAAGGAAATTACCAACTTGTAATCAAACACACCCACCATTTTTTGTCATTTCACTTGACCCATATTTTAGTTCTTCTCACATTATGAATTTTAAAAACTACCGAGACGACATTTAGCATAAAAATATTAAAATAACAAATTCCGAAGCGAGAAGGTTGCCTTTTTATTGTTTTTAATAGATTTAACGTTTAGCACACCCGAATGTAAAAGGTGTACTCGACTTTTAAAACAAAATAATATTTTTCTATAATTTAATTGAAGATAATTTCATGTGGGCAGAATTTATATCAATTATCTATTTTTCAAAAGTACTTTTTCGTCTTTGACTTTACCAAATTATGGGGCGAGGTTTTTGTTTAAGTATACCTAAACTCATTGTCATTGTCAAAACCATGAATTTACAACTCCTGTGAATCGTATGATAGGTACAGATACGTATATATACGTGGTCTTATGACAGTGAAGTTTAGGCGGGAATCTCAATAATCACGTGATATATACAAATCATGATTTCTTTCGTTTTTCATCATCTTAGAAATATTTTATATTGCTAAAATTTATTATGAATGGGTGTCATAGTTAAGGAATACTTAGTTAAAACTTGAGTAACGCATTTAACAAAATTAATTGGTTAGCAACAACCGATCCCGTTATGTGCGTACGTCGAGTTAGGTACGTATGTCATTTTATTGGAAATCTCTAATAGGTGTTTGCACATAACGTAATAGATGTTTGGACATAATGTAATGGGCATTTGCACATAACTTCCATGGTGTTTGCACGTAATGTAAGCGGTATTTGCACATAAAGTAATAGTGTTTGCACATAATGATGTAGTTTTTATACATAACTTAATAGGTATTTGCACATAACGTAATAAGTGTTTGCACATAAGGTAAACGATGTTTGCACATAGGGTGAACGATGTATGCACATAAGGTAAACGAGGTTTGCACAAAACGTATTAGTTGTTTACACATAATGTAAAAGGCATTTGCACATGAAGTAATGAATGCTCACAGAGAGTATCAACTGTACGGCAAAACGCATATGAATTATACCATGATGTATTATGTTTTTCACTGGATATACATATGTATAAACGCAAAATAACGCCAAAAGACTATAATATCATGAGATTTACATAAAACAAAGGTGAATCAAAACAAAACGTCTAGAACATTTGACATAGCAATAACATTTGAGACAGGACGCAATTATTAACTGACTTACGTAAAAGAAGAATAGACACAACATAGATAAAATATGAGAGAATGCAAAGGTGGTTGATCATAAAGTTCCGAAGTATTCACAGAATATATAGTAGTTACAGCATAATGTAATGCATATTTTACACAACAAAGTTTAGAAATGACATATCATACAATTGTTTGACCAAACGAATTAATAATATGACATGACACAGAGATGCCGTGTCAGGATATAAAGGCATCTGCACATAACATACAAAAGAAACGACAGGACGTAATGGCAAAGCGAAAAACACATTAAATATTTACACTTAAAGACAGTTTCGGCGTTCCATATTTCTTGATTAATGCTATATATGCATGATACTGTATACTCACAGTGTCAGAAACGATGTCATACCAATACAGATTCCACTTTTTTTTTTATTTATGAGGGTATAACACAATTTTTAACATTAAACCATACTCTTTTATTCTTAATCAGTAGTTTTAAGCATTTTTATTGTAATAGTGAGTAAATTGGAATATTTCCATTACAAATGTGTCATATTGTTGTATAATGTTTTATTATAAGCATTTGATAGAAGTGACATACTACCAAGGCAAGAATAGTTTACCTCAATTCAAATCTTATGAATCGATTAAGAAGACAAAGAAACAAATACAAACCGAGAGTATGGAAACACACTCTGAAAAGGAACGAGACCAGGTGCAATGAAAGGGGAATATATCAAATGCGTTCCTCCACAGCCATACAATTCCCTCCTCAGTAGGCACGTTATAATTGGGAATAGGGCATACTTGGTTAAATTATTGATTTAAGCACATATAACAAGATCATCTCTCGGATACCATTAACTTTTTACATGTTATCCCTTATAACTATATTAAGGTAGATCATAGGTATATATTTCCTTAGAGAGAATTTTCTGATACTTTACAAAAATGAAGATTTAAGTATGCTTTTTCACAAATATAATAAAAAGTATGGGTCACTATGCTATTTTCAAGCTACGAGTCATTCAAAATTACATTAATTTGCTTAAATTGTTTTTGCACAAACACATTAATAGTATTAAAAAAATGTATGAGATAGAACTTTGAAATGAAATATGAGAAGATAAAAATAAGAATTTTCCTACCTGTCTGGAATTCAATTTTTAACTTAGAGAGTTATCTCCACTTAAATGACTAAGTAATGAAAATTGATTCTCAAAAACACAACTATTTGGTAATTGTTTCTAATTATTTGGATAATGCAATACATCAGTAAATAGTTATGAAAGTTACCAGGATTATAATTTAGTACGCCAGACGCGCGTTTCGTCTACATAAGACTCATCAGTGACGCTCATATCAAAATAGTTGTAAAGGCAAACAAATACAAAGTTGAAGAGCATTGAGGATCCAAATTTCCAAAAAGTTGTGCCAAATACGGCTAAGGCAATCTATGCCTGGGATAAGAAAATCCTTAGTTTTTCGAAAAATTCAAAGTTTTGTTAACCGGAAATTTATAAAAATGACCATATAATTGATATTCATGTCAACACCGAAGTGCTGACTACTGGGCTGGTGATACCCTCGGGGACGAAACGTCAGTAAGTATTTTGATCCCTCTAATTAGCATATTCATTGTTTTCAGATCCATCTTGTTTTTTCATTCTCACATTGAATGATAAATTAAAATCTTAAACGGTCGTTTGATCTTATCACAATCTTGAAAATAAATTATTCAGTCATGTTTATTCCAGTTCAAACATTTTGCTTGCAGTTAATCAGGTACTATTCAATACCTTTTCTGACAATTCAGTATAAAGTTGATATGAACAAACACCCTCTGAATAATGAGAACATGATCTGATCAGTACTTTATTAACTTCTATGGATAAGTCTGACTGATGTGTTGCATTTAGTATGAAAAAACCTTTAAGAATTTTGATAACTAAATGCTTTTCAACTTCATACTCCTTTTGGCCTTTTTAACTTTTTTATTCGATTATTAATGATGAATCTTTGGTAGACAAAATTCGCGACTGTCGTACTTCATATTAACCTAAAATTTGATGAATTACTTTAAAACTACTGTTTCGATTGCACAGTTTAAGGAGGTTTTCTCACCAAGGGAGTAAACAACCTAGACGATTGTACTTTTTGTCGACATGAGTTTTCATTTGTATAGTATCGGTTATTGTTTACAACTGTTTACAAAACTTTGAATTTTTCGAAATACTATTGGTTTTCTAACATAGGAGCTGGTTACCTTATCTGAATTTGGCGACACTTTTCGAAATATTGGGTCCTCATTGCTTTTCAACTTTGCACATAATTTTACTTTGTCTTCTTTAAATTCAAACGTCACTGGTGGGACTATTGAAGACGTAACGCGCGTCTTGCGTATAACATTTTTTTGTCTGGTTACATTGATGTTTGTTTTCTACAAAATTGTTTTAAAATTACGTAAATCTGCAGTTTCCAATAGTTATTTAGTGCAGATTCAGTTGAGAAGAGCTACAATATCATTCAATGTCACATATACATGATAAACTCACAGTCGTTGAAGCGATGTCAGACCATTAAAGGTTCCATTTTTGATCTCTGTCAGTAAATTGTTTCGGATATTTCTACAATGTTTAACAGATATTAGTTTTCAAAAGTTAGATCACAAAAAATATTGAACTCTGAGGAATTCAAAACCGAAAGTCCCTTATCAAATGGCGAAATCAAATACTCAAACCCATCAAACGAATGGACAACAGCTGTCATATTCCTTTCTTCCGAAGAATATATAAGAATAAACGTGGTCTTATAGATAGCCGATCTTTCACTTGTATGACAGTTTCATAACAGTGTGAGAGTAAATGGCGAAAATACCGATTTCTAAACAGAGAGTAATCAAAATAATCAATCGATACAAATTCTAATTTTATTTTTTTTAATTCTTTTTATGCAATAATTTTTTTCTTTGTCTCATTTTCTTAGACGTGTTATGCTTAATATATTCAAAAAGGATATTATTGTTAGTGTGTAATTAATATCAAAATATGCTGGGCCTTCAATTTTGTATCCTGTTACTAAATTCTCTAGACTTGTAATGTTTGTGTCTATACCAAGAGAGTTCATTAATATCATAGCTATATTTATGTAAAAAGTAAAATCACAAAAATCATCAATGTTATCCGATATTTCATTGTTATATAAGTATTTAAAATTTAAATTGTTTCACACGGTTAGGCATCAATGTCCGTCATCTTTAAGGGATCTTTAAGGTTTGTCTCTTTTACCTTTCCAAATAAATTATATATTAAAATTTTGAAATCTTGCAACATTTCTGTAGGAATTAAGGTGTTTGATGCAATATATGTTAGGTTTGTTTAAACAAGTGATTAGATGTTAACTATCTTTCCTATAATAGTGAGATTTTTTTTACTCCAATCAGATGTTATTTTTTTTTACATTTTAAAAGTTGTTTTTTTTAAGTTTAATTTTTGACATTCTTGTTTATTGTAAATTCCAAGACTTTTGAAAGATGGAGTAAAATACATTTGTATCTTCCAATTTATCACGTCAGCGTTTCAATTGGCGTAGCCATATCCCTTCAGTTTTTGTTTTATTCAATTTCAAACGTGAAAGCAAATTTTAACAGTATTGCTTTTACCGTCTAGTTTTATTTTAGTCCTTTTAAGTTATTATTTTTTACCCATCTTTATTGCCATGACTTCTACCGTTTATTTCAGCCGAACGTTTCGTTGTGTTTCAGGATATTGTCGTGGTTTCGCTTAGATAGCAATGTTAAAACTTGTAATTGTAACGTGTATATCAATAATAATTATTTTATTTTTTGAGATGGTCCCTTATGTAAATGTCTTACCTATAGACCCTCGACTCTCAACTGTCAACAATTTTTATTTATCTAACATGTCTAATAGGACCATATATGACAAAATTCAATGTTAGTAAAAATCAACGGTCTGCTTTATACATTTTCTGTATAACTACAACAAACACGTAATGATGACAAACAAGTAACTAGAAACTCCAGATAACTAGAAAATTGAAATATAATTATTTATTTCATACAGGTTTGACGTTCAAATCTATGTTATATATCATATTAAATGTAATGAATCTTTTGCTTCCTCAACCGCAGATACCAGGAATGATCTATAATGCATTTGAAATATAAGATTTTATTAATACGCTTACTTACAGCTGGTAGAGTGCTGGAAGATCTTTAAATGCTCCAGTTTCAAGATCTGATATTTCATTGTTAAACAATTCTCTAAAATGTAAATTGTTTCACATGGTTAAACTATAATAAGATAAAAATTATAAACAATATACCGCTGCAATAAACGTGTCTTTTGTCTAAGGTAAATGATGTTCTAATTGCTATACTTTATATGCTCATTTCACTTGTTTAACTGATCTATACAATAATGCAACAATAATGCTCAAATGTCGTAAATTATTTATGAAGAGACAAATTAAGTTTTGTAGATGCGTAACAGATCATTCATATCATGAATATATCTAAAGGTCGAACTTAAACAACTTTGCACCATGTTTCCCCAAAATATTATCAATTCCCTATCATTTCTTTGTGTATTCGTGTTGAAGTTTTACAATGTTTATTCTAAACAAAATTAATACTCTGAATAAGAAATTGATGAGATATATATAGCATATACTTACAGTTTTAACTAACATTTAGTACATTTTCAGTTAAACGAAGTTTTACAATGAATAATAATATTTCGAACGAAACGAGTGTCAGGAATATATTTTTTTCTCCGGGTGTCTGTGAAATTTGTAACAAATGATGCAAAAACCAATTCATAATTTTGTTATATCTGATATAACAGATTGAAAAAGTAAAGTGACAAAAGTATTGAAGTCCGAGGAAAATCTCCAACACATTATACAAATGGATAACAACTGTCATATTCCTGATATGGTGCATACATTGTCTTATGTAAAAAATTGTAGATTAAACCTATTTTTTTATAGCCAGCTAAATAAAGGCTTCAGCAGTATACTGCTGTATACTTGTATGACAGTCGCATCAAATTCCATCTTATTGACATTGATGCGTGAAAAAACAAACAGAAATTATAAGTTAAAATGTCAATATTGTGTTACAATCCCCCCCCCCCCCCCGCAAAAAAACCCAATAAAACAAATTTGTAACAAAGAAGTACAAAATGGAAAATAGACCTAGACCATCAGCAAAATTTAAAAACAAGAATACACACATTTACTATAGTACAATAACACAATGAAGGAATGTTTCAGTACAGAGCCACGTCATATATATAATAAAAAATATAAAAAGGAATATAGACAAGGCACACTATAACAAACTAAAGCCAGGCAACAAACCATTTTTTAAAATAGCAAAATAACGGTATTTATAAGTACAGCGCCATGCTATATTCATCGGATTAACTTCAAATGCATAAAGACAAAGCACACTCACAAAAATGAAAGACAAGAATGCGTGAATGTCATAAACAATAATGACAGAATGTAAAAGTACTACACGTATCTTAATCACAATAAAAACAAACATATCCAACAAAGAAGCACTAAAAGGAATATGTCAAAGTTAACCACCTCATTCATTGCTATCTTATTTTTGAATTTAATATTCATTGCTTTCTTATTTTTGAATTAAATATTCATTGCTTTCTTATTTCTGAATTTAATATTCATTGCTTTCTTATTTTTGAATTTAATATTCATATTTATATATGTAAAATCCACCCATAAACGATTCAAAAAATTAAATACTGGTACCGAATGGTTAGATAAACATTGAATCTATCGTTGAACCGCGCGTTTAACGAAATCCAAAAAGTATGTTTAATTTTTATTAATGTATTTCGCGTGTGTGCAAATAGAATTTTAGATAAATTTTAATAAAGGATTTGCATTTTAAGAATAACAAAAAAAAAAACAATAAAGAGGAATGTTATTCAAATGTCAGCAAAACGATAGGTGCATCTTCGATTTTAAACTTTAATAGCACCATTGAGGAAGGATTTAGTTAACATTTACTTTAATAAAATGTTATTTCTTTTAATTATAGTTTTGTGTTACCTTTGTGCTTAGTATAAAAAAAAGATTTGGTATGATTCCAATGAGACAACTCTCCACAAGTGACCAAAATGACACAGAAATTAACAAACATCAGTCACCGTACAGCTTTCAACAAGGTATTTCCCAGTGTCTGTCATGTCACTATCATTGACGATCTTACATATCTTTTATCAAGTTTGTTTTTAATTTTATTTCAGTCGTTCATGTTCGATCAAGTGTGTTGAATAGAAACTGAACATAGATACCAAAATTATTTAATGTCTGTTCAATGAGATATATTTACAGATCCGCTGATATGAGATGCATAAAAAGATGATTGCAGGTGTGTCAACTGTTTATTTCAGACGATATGACAAATATTTGAATTATTTTTTTATCACCATGGTTTCATGTAAGGTATAAAAAGACAATTTATGAAAAATTTCAATGCAAGTGAAAATTAACGTTTTGTTCTTTACATTTTTGCCACAACAACAACAAACAAATTATTATGGCAGACAATAAACAAGAACCTCTTGATAACTAGATAATGATATATAACTCGAAATATAATTATTTATTTCATACAGGTTAGACGTTCAAATCTATATAAGGCATTATATTAAATATATTAACCTTTTTCAAACAGAGATACCAGCAATTATCTATAATGCATCAATGTAAATATAACGGAATTTGATGAGACTGTCATCAAAGTGAGAGGATTAGTGCTATAAAACCAGGTTTAATCCACCATTTTCTACATTTGAAAATGCCTGTACCAAATCAGGTATATGACAGTTCTTGTTCATTCGTTTTTGATGCGTTTTGTTATTTGATTTTGCCTTGTGATTTTACTCCTAGCAATGTAACATTTAAAAAAAAGCTAACTTACAGGTAGCGAAGTGCTGGAAGATTGATAAATGCCCCAATTTCAAGCTTCGTGATTTTATTGTCAAAAAGGTATCTAAAATGCAAAATTATTTTACATGATTATGCTATAGTTTTTATAAAAATGATTGACACTATATAGCGTTGCATTAAATTTGTATATTATCTATAAATGTCAAACATATTTAATGTTTTTTTTTTATTATCTACCTACTAAACCGTTGTCTATACAATGATGCAATAGTAATTTTAAGATGTTTTAATCTCTTATATCGATTAAGAAAAGACAAAGCAAGTTCGGTTAATGTGTGGGACTGGACATTATCTCTGAAAGTGAAATAAATAAAATTTGCACGATGTGTCCACCACCTGACACACATATATTCCAATTCCCCTATTTTGTGTATTCCCGTTCAAGTTTCAAAATATTTATTAATACCAAGATTATTAGTGTTTAAAGACATTTTTTGATATATATTACATTTACTTGCAGTTTTTAACGACATTTAGTACGTATTCAGTTAGATTGAGCTTTAAGTATCTTCAATAGATATTTTTGATAATTTGTCAAAATGTAGTTTATATTATGCGTTTTAAAAAATAATAGCAATTATTGTTTATCAAATAATTGATTTCAATGAGGCTACTGGTGTATGTTGTTTTTGGATTAGGCGTTTGAACTCAAATCAAGATTGTCCACTTACACTGTTTTACGTTTTGGAACGCCTCTCTTAAGAATTATCACGTGCAGTTTTGTTAAGATTGTAAAGCACGTTATAACTTTCTCACATAGCATCTGTTTAGCTTCATACAAAAATTTCGTTATAACAACAAATAATTTTGAGTTAGTCTTTATTCTTAGGATTTTGTGCAATTTCCACCTGTGTAGTTATTATTGCCGGAGTATAATCAAAAACAAACATTGTGTTGACTTTAGAGTGTTTTTAACGAAGAAACATTAGCCGTATATAAAAGTGTGACGTTCTTTATAGCACAAAAACTCATCCTGTAATTTTTGTTAGAATTTGTTAACTTTCATTTAGTTTAAACAATATCTATTAAAAAAAAGTGCATGAAATATAATAGTACAATATAAATACAGGGATTCGGAAACAAGAAAAACTTATATAAATCCGTCTTCCTATATTTAGTTTATATGCAATAATATACTCACAGTTGTTGAAGCGATGTCATACTATTGAAGGTTCCATATTGAATCTTTGTCAGCGAATTTGAATACATATACCTGAAATATTTTGTTATTCATTAATTATAACTATAAAGGTCAAGTATGATTATCAGTTATACAAATGTTACTTTTTTTTATATGTAAATCATATAAGCCGATAACAGTTTCTTCTGTTAAATATTGGAAAGCATGTATTTCACAATTAGCCAGATGCATATATATTGCTTGAAACATTAACTGTTTGAGTGGACCTATTATGTGTTTCTTGGTTAATGTTATATATGCATGATACTATATACTCACAGTGTCAGAAACGATGTCATACCAATACAGATTCCATTTTTTTTTTATTAATGAGGGTATAACACAATTTTTACCATTAAACCGTACCCTTTTATTCTTAGTCGGTAGTTCTAAGCATTTTTATTGGTAATAGTGAGTAAAACAGAATATTTCCATTACAAATTTGTCACATTGATGTACAATGTTGTATTTCAAGCATTTGAAAGAAGTGAAATACTACCAAGGCAAGAATAGTTTACCTCAATTCAAATCTTATGAATCGATTAAAAAGACAAAGAAACAAATACAAACCGAGAGTATGGAAACACACTCTGAAAAGAACGAAGACCAGGTGCAATGAAAGGGGAAAATATCATATGCGTTCCTCCACAGCCATACAATTTCCTCCTCAGTAGGCACGTCATAATTGGGAATAGGGCATACTTGGTTAAATTATTGATTTAAGCACATATAACAAGATCATCTCTTGGATACCATTGACTTTTTACATGTTATCCCTTATAACTATATTAAGGTAGATCATAGGTATATATTTCCTCAGATAGAATTTTCTTATACCCTACCAAAATTAGGACCCAAGTATGCTTTTTCACAAATATAATAAAAAGTACGAGTCACTTTGCTATTTTCAAGCTACGAGTCATTCAAAATTGCATTAGTTTGCTAAACTTGTTTTTGCACAAACACATTTATGGTCTTAAAATAAATGTATGAGATAGAACTTTGAAATGAAATATGAGAAGGTAAAAATAAGAATTTTCCTTTCAGTCTGGGATACAAATTTTAACTAAGAGAGTTATCTCCACTTAAATGACTAAGTAATGAAAAGTGATTTTCAAAACTACAACTATTTGGTAATTGTTTCTAATTATTTGGATAATGCAATAAATGAATAAGTATTTTGATCTCTCTAATGTATCATATTCATTGTTTTCAAATCCATCTTGTTTTTACATTCTTACATTGAATGATAAATTAAAATCTTAAACCGTCGTTTGATCTTAACACAATCTTAAAAATAATTTTTTCAGTCATATTTATTCCAGTTCAAACATTTTGCTTGCAGTAAAAGAAGTATTATTCAATACCTTTTCTGACAATTCAGTATGAAATAACCTCTGAATAATGAGAACATGATCTGATCAGTACTTTATTAATAACATTAACGGTACCAATTTTCCTGCACAAGATGCGCATTTCGACAATATACGAAAGCCGAGACGGCTCACCTATAATTCAGAATTCAGAATTCGGAATTCAGAATTGGGAAATCATTTTTTATCAAAATTAATGTTATACCATACATGTACATGTTGTTATAATGGATATATGTTTTCATTGTGATATGAAAATTCTTTGCGTGTCTTTATGTAAATAACAATTCCATCTTATATACATAGTTTATTAATCTTTAGAGGGGGTAGCTTTTCGTCATATCGTTGTGTTTTTGCAGTTTAAGAATCTACCCCTGTAAGAGTCGTGGTTCAAAATGTCCCTCACCTTCCAAACAAACATACTTACGCTACTTTAAATTCCTTTAAGTCCATTAACTCCCTCGAAAAATGTCCATTATACGAAAATATAAACTCTACCCATCCCCAACCCGAATGTTTCTTGTTCGAAGAACAAACAACCGTTTAACGTCATATGAATCAGTTCTTCTTCACTAAAGGTGCGTATGCAACTATTACAGTCATAATAACGTTCGATAACTCTGCATGTTACTGGTTCAATTCGGAATATGTAAAATTTACTGGTTACCTGATGAATGATTTACAGAAAATTAAAATATATATTTATTTCACCTTGGTTTAGATCCATTCGAGGACTTCATTTATAAATATAAAATAATATCGCAATGAATTGCATTGAGAATCGGACAACACTAACCTGCATAGGTTTTGTCAAAACTTACATCTACATAATAACTGTAAAAACTTACATCGTGATTAGGTGCCATGTTTGTTTTCTTTCATCACGTTGATGTTCTGACTTAATTAGTATCTCCTTAATCTTAATATGTCCAAGGCTATTATTATAATGACAATAACATGTCATATTAAATTGCAATATAAACAGTGAAATTAAATTGAATTATGTGGATGGACAAAATCAGTGTCGAACATTCTCTACGTTTGAAAATTATTTGGTCGTCATTTTTCAAAATTTTCTAAAAAAAACCAACAGCATGTTTAATTTTTTATCAAAAGGAACCAATGTTCGATTATATGCTGCTTTAAGGTAAGACAAAGACTAAAACACGCGAGCATCCAACAGTTATTTGATTTTCATTGTAAAAATCTTACAAATTATAATTTTATCATGTCGCCCCACGCTGTCAATGTGGTCGCCATCTTGAAAAATAATACCAGATTTTCTGAAAAAAGCATATTTTCAAATCAATTTGGAAAGGACATAATAGAAAATTAAACTATTCCATATACGATATTTCAAATATTTATGAACATAATAATAAGCACATATTTCCACAATTATTCCATCTGTTTTGTTTGAATCACAATTTCAGATTAAACAGGCCAGAAAATCCAATATTTATCGTAGTTGTATGATTTAAGGCAGTGGCTGCACGTACCCACATCCGGTTTTCTAATAAAATGTGTTCCAAATCTTTATTAGTTACATGAATCTTTTATAATAGACCACTTTCGAGTTCATCCGTCACCGGCAAAAACTCGTCAATTATACACACCTTTATGACGTCATTTACCAGATAGAGGGGCTCGCCTGTATCCCTGCACTATTTACGTTCATCAAGCGTCTTAGTGATCGTCTTTGTGCAGGATAAACTAGAAATAATGGTTGCTCTGTAGGTACTTACTGACATTTCCCTAATGACAGCAGTGTTGATTGTCAATTTTGAGAATTCAATTTGCCGAATAATTCGTACAATATAGAATTATAGTTTTCCAACCACTCGCTCAACATTGGAAGGAAGTGACGACGCCCCTAAACGCACAAATGACGATGATAAAGGCGCGTATAATTGACGAGTTTTTTCCGGTGACGGATGAACTCGAAAGTGGTCTATTGATTTAAATTGATATTATTACTTGCTTCTTTAATTTTTGTAAACTCAAGCTTTAATTTTAGTAGTTTTATTTTACTTTTTTTCTTCTCAAGGACTGTACAGTTTCATTTTGTATCATCTGCATTTAATTTTGCAATGGTTATTATGTATCATTATTTAATATATACAATTTGAAAATATTATTTTTTCATATTCTTCACTCGTTCTTCACGAAATCCCCATATCATCGATAATTTTCGTATATATTTCACGTTTCATTCCCGATTCGATGGCATTTTAATATAAAACCGGATGTGGATACGCGCAGCCTAGAGAACGACAATTTGACTATTCGTACCCGCATGCGGGTACGCGCAGACACTGCCATGATTTAACAGTGCGAACTGTCGAGGCAACAAGACAAATTTTCAAAAGCATTTGGAAGGGAGAAGATCAAAAATTTAAACTTTTCCAAAAGGCATATTTATATTTCTAAATATATAAGGAATTACTATATATTCCCACACTTTTTGTATAATGAACTTAAAGTAATGTATTTCATCGATTCAAGAAAGCCCCTATGCATTTCTATACATTTTACTTGGGCTTGATACGGGTGATGTGTGACGTCACCAAAGTCACGTGATGACTGCTATAGTTGGATATAGTAAAGTGGACATCTTCTCTGTAAAAGCAATATATGCGCGTCAAATAAAGATATTTTTACATTACTGACCTAAAATCAAGCATCACTTTATCGGACTGGTATCTAAAACTATCCGTCTGTTTTGTTGCAGATTTCATACTCCCCAAGTGGACCCTCTTCAAAGGCAACATTGGTGTTAACCCTGAATCATCTGACGAAATTTCCAGCAATTGTTTAAAAGACTTAGGTTGTTTTTCCCGGACCTTATAATTTGGTACACATAAAAAAGAAGGTGCGGTATGATTGCTAATGAGACAACTATCCACAAAAGACCTAAATGATACAAACATTAACAACTGAAAATGTATAGGACACCGTACGGCCTTCAACAATGAGCAAAGCATAAGCGGTTTTGACGTTTTAGATGTTTTAATACTCTGCAACTTCTAGTAAGATGGATTTTTTAAATACTTCGGCAAGAGAGTCGCTAACGAGTCTTTAATTGACTAATCAGACGTCCGAACAAAATAATTTCACATTAATTAGAAATGTTTAGATAAAAGCAAAACAAACATTACGCGTACATATTTAATTTATGACTATTATGGTATTCTAGGTGACATCTGATTCTAGGAGGAACATACACGTCACTAGTATCGCTATAGTCATACTCAGAAGTCCAACAAAACTTTTTGTAAAGATGAAAAGAGGTGTTAATTACTATTGGATCTACTGATCATATGGAAAAAGAGATAATAAAAAACATACATGAGGCTTTTGTGTCGCTCACCTTAGTCCATATGCTGCAGTGCATATAAAACAAAGGACAATCAATACTTTATGTACATGTAGACAAGAATATAATTCATGACAAAATTCTCTGTTTTGGTGCTGGTGCTGGTGACTTGTTTGTAGATCTAAATTTACCAAACATGTTTACTGTATACAGTTATCACTATCTATAATTGACTTGGACCAGTAGTTTCAGCGGGAAAAAATAACAACAACTTACGAAAAATTGCTAACAATTGACTTTAAAGGGCAATAACACCCGAAAGGGTCAATTGAAAATTTAGATCATGTTGTTCAAATTGTAGAGCTTACTTTGCGTAACATTTTCGCTGTATATTCAGTTTCTCTCTATCTATAATAATATAAGCTTAACATTTTCGCTGTATATTCAGTTTATCTCTATCTATAATAATATAATAAAATAACAAAACACTGCCAAATGTCCGAAAATTAACAATCCAGGGAATTGATCAAACTGCAGGTTGTCTGATGCGTTTGATAATTTCCACCGAAGATAGATCTTGATGATTTATTTTCAGAGATATAAGCTAAACTGTATTTTAACACACATCCCCCACCCCCAATTTTCTATGTTTAGCAATGGCGACTATCTTGGTTGAAGAGCGATGTTTATCTATCTCTCCACAAGAGACTAATTAAAAATAAAAATAACAAAGAAATTATCAATTATAGGTCACCGTATGGCTTTCAATAATGAGCAAAGCCCATACCGCATAGTCAGTTATTAAAGGCCCCAAATGACAAAGTAAAACAATTCAAACGAGAAAAATTACGGCCTGAATTTATGAGAAAAAAAAACATAAACAAACGACAACCACTGAATTACAGACTTCTGAAGTCAACTACACGCCATATTTAGCCCATTTACAACGGACGGATAAATGTTTGAATATCATAATATATATTTTTAAGGGGAGTATTTTATACTATAAAATTAAACTATTTATTAAACAAATTGTTGAAGGCCTTACGGTGATCTATAGCCGTTTATTTTTGTGTCATTCTAGTCTCTTGTATAGAGTTGTCTTATTGGCAAACATACCACATCTTCTTTTTCTATTTCTATTTCTATTTCTATATGTCACTTTTTTTTATTTAAAAGTTAAATGCAGTCAAGTAAAAATTGAAGATACGTGATGTGGAAAATGAAAATTATCATCGCATGTTTTACTGTATGTCAATCAACTGTTGCAAGTTACCATTGCACGCGCGTGCCTCCTACTCCGACGTCATTAACTGCAGTGTTTAAACTTTAAGTACTAGAACAAATAATTATGGTTAAATTTTAAAATACTTTAACCATTTAATATCAATCATAAGTTCCAAAATATAGACATTCTTATATACAAGTCTGAGCAATAAATTAATCTGATTATTTGTTTTTATTTTTAGTTTTCTACAGACAATCATTTATATTTATAGCATGAAAGTTCATTTATATGTTCAACAATTGTAATATCTGTAATATTTGTTCTGAATTATTTGTGTGAGGGTCTCGTGGTAGATTAGCTATTTCAACTTGAGCCACATTCTTTAAATAAAGTTATTATTATTATTATAATTATTATTATTATTATTATTATAATTATTATTATTATTATTATTATTATTATTATTATTTTTATTTTTATTATTATTATTATTATTATTATTATTATTATTATTATTATTATTATTATTATTATTATTATTATTATTATTATTATTATTATTATTATCAGAGTTAACTTTCAACTGCGACCGACTTCAAAAATACAAGATCAAGATAAAGAAAAGGAATAGACAGATTGTTTTCTTGTCAGACTATAGTATTAGAAATCTTGAGAATTTTCTGGCTTTTAAAAGATAAACATACACAATGAGTGTAATAGTTCTGTAATATATAGTTTTTGAAGATCGGTCATTGATTTCTGTTTGTATAGCGAGTGCCAATTAAAACGCAACAACCAATGGAACATTATTTACTCAAAAAATTGAAAACATTTATCTCCCATGAAATATATCAGTAGCTATGTAATTAACAGGATTTTAAAGATATTTATAATAAATATTTGTTAGGGAAGAATATATTGTATCATGGACGTAATATTTAAACTTCCATGTTTATACAAACAAACTAGAGGGTCTCGTGGTTAGCGACTGCGTGCTTGTCTGAGTACAGAATGTCGTAAATTCGACCATTTGCAAGCTAGATCAAAAAAGATACTTAGAAACTGTTATCCGGCTCACATGTCGGACAAGCACAAAGCAGAGTTTATTCATCATTCATTCACATGTTAACATCATGAATATGCATATATTATAATTGCCTCTGTACGCTAAGCAGAAATCATTCACTCACTCGTTAAAGTAATATGATCGATCAAAATGAATTAAGAAACATGTGCAATATATACCCCAGGTTATTATTTTTTGTTGCTTTTATAATTATAAATAATGAAGTAACTGTTATAAACGTTCCAAACTTGTTGTGTTGCGTTTTTGTATGTACTCAGTATTGTGAAAGTTGTTGACATGTTGATTGCAAGCAACTCACTAAAAAAGCGGGAAATTGATATCGCCTTTCTCAGCAAGATATGTACACGTTCTCATAGAGTCAGGGAAAGGGGAACGAAACAAGTATAGGATAAAATATATCGCTAAACATTTTTTCACAATCAAACAGCTGCTTTCCGAGAAAACGTTTTCCGGAACTAGTATGAACCCTTCAGAAGAATGCGTTTAGACAAGGACAAATGAAATAAAAGGAGATTGCAGTTAGAATCAGAGGAATGTTAAACAATGGTGAGACAGAGTAAACCTAAAGCTAGCAAAATGCTAGAATCCGCGTTACTTATTTTTCGCCTTGCTTTTTCCCTTAAACATGTTAAATAATCCCTTCCAAATTATAGTAAAAACTATTTGAAGGTCCGTATCTACATGCCAAATGCGGATAATTGATAATACTTTGTTTACAAAGTTTTGCCAAAGAAATTATCTTTCGATCATGCAAAAGCATCTACCTAAGTTTAATGTAATTCTTAATTTAATTCTAACGCTAAACGGATTTTCGGGGTTTGGTGAACATTTTTTAGAGAGTAAACAAAGACAGGAAATAGAAACAGCGTAGGGTTGTATGTTGGGAAGGTAGTGAGGGTAGAAATAAGAACCATAGACTTTCAGGGGTCGATTTCAAACCAGTAAAAACACAAAGATGACATAAAAAGCAAACAATCCCGTATAGCTTATGCTATGGACAAAAAAAATAATTTCGTTATATAATAAGGAGTAGATGATATTTAGACAGGTATTAAATTTTCATATCCCAATGAAACAGACAGTAAGTATTACAATAATAGTTTATAACACAAAATATCAATATTTCCGAATTCTGAATACCGAATTCTGAATTCTGAATACCGTATTCTGAATTCTGAATGCTGAAAACCGAATGTTGAATTCTGCATTATAGGTGAGCCTTCTCGGCTTTCGAAACAATACATGTCTCTTCAGTGATGCTTGTGGCCAAAATATTTGCAATCCAAAGCTTATATAAAAGATGAAGAGCTACAACCCAAAAGGTCCGAAAGTAAAGCCAAATCCATGAAAGTAATCAGAGCTTTGCATGAGGGAGATACATTCCTTAACTTATTAACTTCTATGGATAAGTCTGAGTGATGTGTTGCATTTAGTATGACAAAACCTTTTAGAATTTTGATAACTAAATGCTTTTCAACGTCATACTCCTTTTGGCCCTTTTAACTTTTTTATTCGATCATTAATGATGAATCTTTGGTAGACAAAATTCGCGACTGGCGTACTTCATATTAACCTAAAATTTGATGAATTACTTTACAACTACTGTTTCGATTGCACAGTTTACGGAGGTTTTCTCATCAAGGGTGTAAACAACCTAGCCGATTTTACTTCTGTGTCGACATGAGTTATCATTTGTATAGTATCGGTTATGTTTACAACTGTTTACAAAACTTTGAATTTTTCGAAATACTATTGGTTTTCTAACATAGGAGCTGGTTACCTTATCTGAATTTTGACACTTTTCGAAATATTGGGTCTTCATTGCTTTTCAACCTTGCACATAATTTTACTTTGTCTACTTTAAATTCAAACGTCACTGGTGGGACTATTGAAGACGTAACGCGCGTCTTGAGTAATAATATTTTTTTCCCTAGTAACATTGGTGTTTGTTTTCTACAAAATTGTTTTAAAATTACTCTAATCTGCAGTTTCCAATAGTTATTTAGTGCAGATTCAGTTGAGAAGAGCTATAATCATATTCAATGTCACATATACATGATATACTCACAGTATTCGAAGCGATGTCAGACCATTGAAGGTTCCATTTTTAATCTCTGTCAGTAAATTGTTTTGGATATCTCTACAATGTTTAACAGATATTAGTTTTCAAAAGATAGATCACAAAAATACTGAACTCTGAGGAGAATTCAAAAGCGAAAGTCCCTTATCAAATGGCAAAATCAAATGCCCAAACCTATCAAATGAATGGACAACAACTATCATATTCCTTACTAGAAACAGGCATTTTCTTACGAAGAATGTATTAGAATAAACGTGATATTATAGATAGCCGATCTTTCACTTGTATGACAGTTTCATAACAGTGTGAGAGTAAATGGAGAAAAAAAACCGATTTCAAAACAGAGAGGGATCAAAATAATCAATCGATACAAATTCCTTTTTTTGTTTTTTTTAATTCTTTTTATGCAATAATTTGTCAAATATAGATTTTAATGTGTCAATTATATTTATTACAATTGATTTTCTAAAACATTACATGGCACTTGGAAACTCAACATATACCCTGACGACACTTACCAAAGAGGAAATCCTCGATAACAATAGATAATTGTCTGAGTCACGCCACTTCTACAATAAGCAGTTTCCCAATAATTGTCTAACCCGACTTTGATAACTGATAACATAGATGTTAATAATTTAGAAAGAGGTTTCATGGAGCACTTAGAAGACCCAGCATTATACCGTTGTGTGTAAGGTCACTAATGTAGTTTAGGTGATGGAAAATCCAGTTCTCATCTTAAGTTAAAATTCAAAAGGAACTAGAACATACCTATGATTTTCTTGATTTCCTCTTTGGTGGTCAGTGTCGTGAGGGTATATATTGGGTTTGCAATTGAAATGTCAATACCTTATTCATTTTGTAAGCAACTTATGTAATGATTTACACACAAAAACGATTTGGTTTTGGGCTTTATCTGCGTGGACAATAGGATATTTGTCAAGGTAGTAGGACAATTGTTTTGCAACATTGGGTTTTTAAAGATACGATAGAAGTCAACAAAATGATAATGTCAATTAGCTCCCAGTGGAAGTTGGTTTGTTTGTGCCTATTTAAAAAAGATATTATCAATTAAAACTCAAATAACTCCTAGCAAAATCACAAATCACAATGTTCAACCAAAATCACAAAACACAATGCTGTGTGGCACCGGTAAAGTCCACAATTCCTCTTAAGTCCACAACACCGCTTTAGTCCACAACGATTTTCCGCTTAAGTCCACAACGCCGCTAAAGTCCACAAAATGACCTCCGCTAAAGTCCACAAGAAAACGCCGTTAAAGTCCACAATAACAAGTTCCGCTAAAGTCCACAAAAAAGCACCGTTAAAGTCCAAACATTTTTTTTTTATAATCAAAAGATCAATTCGCTGGTTTTATACTCCCAATAGTATATATATCTAATAAAAAGCATGAACCCTTGTTTTTTCAAAGTATTTTTACGAAAGCGTATTAGGGACATAGTAAACATAAAATTTGTAATGAAATATTTTTTCAAAGTCGAAATTTTGACTAAATCTCGAATTTTTGACCTTCTCAAATTTTTGAATTCCGACTAAGATTTTTTTAAAACTCGAAATTTCGACTATTCTCAAACGCAAACTTTCGCCTTTTCTCAAACTCAAAATTTCGACTTTACTTCAAACTAAAAAAATGACATTAAAACGTACACGTGAGTGATTTTGTTAAAAAAAAACAAAAAAAACACGTGCACACCACGACCGTGATACAACCTTACTGCGATCTACACGATCGTATTACGATCATCAAAATTTGCATTTTTTTCACAGATCGTAGTGTATATTAATCATGCTCATACCGCGACCTCACCACGTTCTCATTTTTTTTTAGATCGAGGTGAGCGTGGTGCAATCGTGGTCTAGTGGGACTGGGACTTTAAGCTGGGGTCACACATTCACGTTTTTTACTGCCGTCTCAGTTTGACAGGACCATTCCCGATTAAAATTTGTCAAGATCCTGTGAATCGTGCATGGAAATTTAAACCTTAATTAAAATTTGTAAAACAAATAATTTAATCACGACAACAGTCAGATATTGTTCAGGAAGCGTCGATATTCAACCGTTTCCAAGCGAATTTATCCCGATTATCCCATTCTAAATCCGCTTCTTATCCGATTTGTAACTTTCGCCAGGTAAAATTCGACCGAGTCTGTCACGACTGCGTCCTGATTCTACCGAATGTGATCCATCAGCCATCAGATAGTGACAAGTCAGTGAACCGACGGTGACGGAAGTTATCCGTTCGAAAACTGTCAGCATACTCGGGATGACCAGGTACTGTCGGAACGTAATCCTATCACGGTCCACTCTATCGCATTGCAAACGGCTTTGTCTGGTCTCAGTCGTATTGTATTCTGTAATTGTCGGGAATTGACGTGGGTATCATTGACGAATATAGAATTAATAACGGGTCTGTTTCGGAACGGTTTCGACAAAAACGGTTCGCAATCGACAAGATCTTGATGCAATCTGGACCCAATCGGCAGAAAAACAGCAATGAAAAGTTTCTCCAGATTATACCCGTTCATCAGGACACCTTCTCGAATACACAGAACATTGTTAGGAACTCGATCCGATATAGCAGAATCTGTCACGACATAGGCACGATTGTAATCCGACTAGACAAAATCGGCTGAGTTTCCCCGAATGTTACGGGACGCACCTAACTGTCGGGGTGCTTTGCCGAACTATTCGGACCCTTCCCAACAAGTAGGAATCTGTTAAGCTGGGGTCACACATTCACGATTTTTACTACCGTTATTGATATGACCATTCCCGATTAAAATTTATTAAAAGTCTGATCAAGATCCTGTGAATCGTGGATGGAAATTCAAACTTAAATTAAAATTTGTAAAAAAAAATAATTTGATCACAACAACAATCAGATAGTATTCAGGAAGCACCGATATTCAACCGTTTCTAAGCGAATTAGTCCCGATAATACCGTTCTGAATCCGCTTCTAATCCGATTTGTATTTTTCGCCAGGTAAAATTCGACCGAGTCTGTCACGACTGCGTCCCGACTCTACCGAATGTTATCCGACTGAGATCAGACAGTGACCGGACAGTGAACCGACGCTGACGGAAGTTATCCGTTCGAAAACTGTCGGCATATTCGGGATGATCAAGTACTGTCGGAACGTAATCCTATCATAGTCCGCTCTATCGCATTGCAAACGACTTTGTCTGGTCTCAGTCGTATTGTATTCTGTAATTGTCGGAACTCTGACGTGGGTATCATTGACGAATTTCGTATTAATAACGGGACTGTTTCGGAACGGTTTCGGCAAAAAACGGTTCGCAATCGACATGATCTGGATGCAATCTGGACTCAATCGGCAGAAAAACAACTATGAAAAATTACTCCGGATCATTCCCGTTCCACAGGACACCGTCCAGAATACACAAGACATTGTTCGGAATTCGATCCGATACAGCAGAATCTGTCACGACATAGCCACGATTGTAATCCGACTAGACCAAATAGGCTGAGTTGCCCCGAATGTTACGGGACGCACCTAACTGTCGGGATGCTTTGCCGAACTATTCGGACCCTTCCCTATCCGTAGGAATCTGTTACGAACTGAAACGAATGCGTTCAGACAATGATAGGACATTCCAAATAATTGAGGATACTAATCCGACTTTTTCACTTTTCGTGTCGTATTGCTGTCTGATCTCAATCGGGAGCAATAATCGGCAATGTGTGAACCCCGCATTACCAATTAAAACGACTGCGTTCAGACAATAATAGGACATTCCAGATAATTGAGGATACTAATCCGACTTTTTCACTTTTCGTGTCGTATCGCTGTCTGATCGTAAACGGGAGCAATATTCGGCAATGTGTGAACCCCGCATTACCTGGTGAAATTCGATCGAGTCTGTCACGACTGCGTCCGGATTCTTCCGAATTCGATAGAGATCAAACAGTGACTAGACAGAGAACCGACGCTGACGGAAGTTATCTGTTGGAAAACTGTCGGCATACTCGAGATGATCATGTACTGTCGGAAAGTAATTTTATCACGGTCCGCACTATCGCATTGCAAAAGGCTTTGTCTGGTCTCAGTCGAATTGTATTTTGTAATTGTCGGGACTCTGACGTGGGTATCATTGACAAAGTTCATATTAAAGACAAATCCTTCTATTCAGATCTACCAATAATATCTTCTTTATATTTTATATTTTCATTAGGTTAGGTAAAAGCTTCAAAAAAAGCAAATAAAAAAATGGGGTCACCGACCTCGTTTTCGATTTAGATCGCCGTCTTTTTCATGGAATTTGGAAATCGGAACCTCTAGTCAAAAGCAGTGTAATAATTTTTTTTTAAAGTTGGTTTCCCATAAAACTTGTTTGTTCTGTTAACCAAGTTGTTAATACAAACTATTTTAATAACATTACCAATTTCTGAGGGGAAAATAATAGCGATAAGTTGCTATAATAATTTTCCCGCCTTTATTTATTGTGAAATTACTATGAAAGAATGATGTTTAAAAAAAATTGACCAATAATCTCTCGATGAATATTCAACAGAATATGCGTTGTTTATTTCTAAATAAAATCATGAAATAAAACGATGGGGTCACCGGAATGGAAAAAGAGATATTTCTACAAAAGGGTTAACAATTTGAAATGGCGGGAATACATTGCGCCAATTCTAATATAACGTCGAAAGCAGTTCCGCCGGTTTTGGCGTTATTCCTATACAAATTACGGACAACACAGTCCTCGTTATTTGCTGTTATGTTGATTGCTTGTTTTCAACTACTATTAATGCATTTTAACTTACACGTGATAGTACTTAGTTTTCAGTTAGTTTCACAGACACGTAATATAAATGCGGTGGTTGGAAAACAATGCGTTGAACAAATGTACACGCGAATGGATTATGCTTCTATGAACAACATTTCTATTCAACTTATTTATAGTGCTTATGTGTTGAACATAAATTCTTCTTAAAATAGTGAATACATTTGTTATATCATTTCATAGTTCAGTCAAAGTATATCTGAAAGACAAGACAGACCTTTGCTTTGTTCATATAATTATAGAACATTCGAGATGATTGAGGATAGTAATCCGACTTTTTCACTTTTCGTGTCGTATCGGTGTTTGTTCTCAAACGGGAGCAATAATCGGCAATGTGTGAACCCCGCATAAGGGACATATTAAGGCCGTTAGTTTAAGGCCCCACATAAGGGACATAATAAGGCCGTCTCATTGGCAATAATACCATATCTTCTTTTAATATATAGCAGAAATAAAATTAGCAGTGAACTTCTTTTTTCAAAGTCGATATTTTGGCATTTCAAATCTGTAAATTTCGACTTTAACTCGAAATTTTAACTATTCAAATCTCGAAATTTTGACTTTAACTGGAAACTTTGACATTCTTAAATCTTGAAATTTATTCAAACTAAAAATTTCTGTCAACATGCATTTTCTTTCCGAATAAAACTCTTCAATATTATCCTTATCATATTTTTAGAACCAAACGAATTTCTGAAAATAAATTGCCAAAATTTCTGGATTCTCGGTTGCTTTTTAATTTGCGTCCATGTCTTCTCCTCCTAAAATTGTAATACTAGTAGCTTTGTTTGATTACTAACGGCCTATGTTTTAATAGTGAGGAAACGACGAAATTTTCAGTTTTAAAAGTTTTTTGTTTTTGTTTTAAAAAAGTCGATATGTTGTCCACACGTATATTTGATTCGAATCGAAGGCCAATCGAATTCGCTAATCGTGTTCACACACTCTTCCTTTTTAATTCGAATTGATTTGAATTGTCTAATTCGCACTAACCAATTCTCCTTAGAAATTCGTTTTTGTTGATACAAATTAAAAGTTAACGACGTTCGGACAGTAAAGCGAATTACATGTGAACGCATCATAAGAAAAGTCAAAATTTGGAGTTTAAGAAAGTAATTTTTTGAGTTTGAGGTAAAGTCGAAATTTTTTTTTGAGTTTGAGAAAAGTAGAATTTTGCGTTTTAGAAAAGTAGAATTTTGCGTTTGAGAAAAGTAGAAATTTCGAGTTTTAAAAAAAATCAAAATTTTGAATTTTTACTTAGTCGGAATCCAAAAATTTGAGAAGGTCAAAAATTCTAGATTAAGTCGAAATTTTAAAATTTGGAATGTCAAAATTTAGACTTTGAAAAATATTTCATTACAAATTTTATGTTTACTATGTCTCTAATACGCTTTCGTAAGAAATACTTTGAAAAAACAAGGGTTCCTGCTTTTTATTAGATATATATACTATTGGGAGTATAAAACCAGCGAATTGATCCTTTGATAATAAAAAAAAAATGTTTGGACTTTAACGGTGCTTTTTTGTGGACTTTAGCGGAACTTGTTATTGTGGACTTTAACGGCGCTCTTGTGTACTTTAGCGGAGGTCATTTTGTGTGCTTTAGCGGAAAGTTTGTGGACTTTAGCGGCGTTGTGGACTTTAGCGGAAAATTGTTGTGGACTTCAGTGGTGTTGTGGACTTTAGAGGAATTGTGGACTTTAACGGTGCCACAATGCTGAACCAAAACGAGAACATATAATTTAAAATGGACAACCAGTGAACATTATATAACAGTACGTTATAACTGTATCGTTTTATGTTTCTACTGGGTACGAAAAATCACATCGTACGATTTGTAACTTAACAGGACGTGTCGTAATTTACTGTTTAATGTTACCTGACTTATTGATTGTGTGTTGATTCATTTCGGTGAATGAAAAACAATACCTAAGAATGTTCAATGTTTATCATGAGTGTGTATATCTCAACTGGTTACTAAACTGACATATCATAGTATCTAACCGTAACAACAACATCGTGTTGCTTGGTCAGTCAAGCATTCCACAAAAAAATA
The DNA here is from genome assembly GCF_036588685.1 of Mytilus trossulus. Lineage (NCBI taxonomy): Eukaryota > Metazoa > Mollusca > Bivalvia > Mytilida > Mytilidae > Mytilus > Mytilus trossulus. Next base: position 244,024 of record NW_026963335.1, read on the forward strand.
CTTTTCACAATATTACATTTGATTTTTTTTACCTCAGAAAATAAAGACAAAAAGTTGAATCTTCCACGCAATGACATCAAAAAGTCAACACTATAAAAGAAACGCTGAAAATTTTATTATCAAAATGGTACTGTAAATAACGTGATAAGTAATATTTGCTGGAATGTGTGATAACATTCACATTTCTAGACGAAAACTCACAGGGATATTCTTGACCAAGTGTACTTTGCATCAGTATGATACAGAATCATGTAAGGACTATGTTGTAACTAAGAAACGTAACATTTTACCAATTTAATGTGAGACCATTTGATTTTTACAGTAGTAATTCTTAATCAAAATATGTTCGCACCAGTATATAACCTAACCTGAACATTGTGTGTCCTTCCAAAAAGTGAACGAAGATACTAAGTACATATAAGCAAACAGAAAAACAGCAATCAACGTAGAATAGATAAAAATAATGTCCAATATAATACAGAACTGCGTCATGAGCGCATGATACGTCCAACCTTTTTGCAGAATATCAATGTAATATCAGAAAGGAGTAGGTCTGGTAAGACCCCTTTTTGGCCCAAAAATATAGCAGTTTTACGAAATTGTTAAACCGTTAACTTTTAGTTATTTATTGGACAGTAGAATGCGTCTGCTACATAAATATGGTCTGCTTTTGACAATACAGTGAACATATATCGGGTGCTAGCACCATTAAGGCATGCTAAATCACTGAAATCTTCACAATTCTAGCATTTTAGTTAGATTTAAGACGGTTTTCCTGTAAAACGAAAGTGGCCGCATTCGTGTTCATCCTTAATATTAAAATGTAAGTTGTATTTGTTGATAATGCATAACATATATAAAGATTGAAGATGAACACGGATGCGACCACTTTCCTTTTTGACAAAAATCATCTAAAAAGTGACATTTTTCGTCATGTTTGGTAGATCTTTTATATTTGAGATTGAATCAGATCGTCGTTTATAATAACAAAATCAGTTAAAATCTTTCACATAAACTAATAGAATCAAATAAAATAGACACTTAAGTGTTTAAAAAGTGGTCAAAATCTTTCGTCAGATGAACCTGAAATTTGAGGCCCAAATCGGTCCTTACCAGACCTACTCCTTCATAAATAAGAAATAACAAAAGGGCGGTTATACATATAGATTTAAACCAGTCACCATAGTTTCATGAAATATATTATCAGCACTGTTGAAAAACAAATATATCATAAACGAGTAGCAAGCTGTTTTCTACAGATAATACATTTGCACATTACATAAAAACTAGAGTCTCGAAAGAGCCTGTGTCGCTCATTTAAGTAGATATACATATTAAGCGAATGACACAGATGGATCCGTGACATAATCGTATTTTGCTGTTGGCCCAAAAGTGAAAGTGGAGAATATTTGGAACTTTCTTAAGATTGTTAAAAATTTACTCTAAAAGGCAATAACTCCTTTATGGATTAATTGGCCATTTTGGTCCTGATGACATATTTGTAGTTCCTACTTTGCAGTACAATATTGCTGTTTACAGTTAATCTCTATCTATAATAATTTTCAAGATATTTACCAAAAGCTGCGAAATTTTCTTTAAAATTATCAATTCAGGGGCTGCAACCCAACAACAAGATGATTAGTTTGCAAATTTCAGGGCAGATAGTTATTGACCTTATAAACAATTTAATGCTCATCAGAATTGCTATAAATGCTTTGGTTTCAGACATATGAACCAAAACCTGCATTTTATCCTATGTACTAATTTTGGCCATGTCGGCCATCTTGGTTCAAAGGCTAGGTCATCGGACACATTTATTAATTTAGATACTCTAATAATGATTGCGGTCAAGTTTGGTAACATTTGTCTCAGTACTTTCAGAGGAGAAGATTTACAAAAGATTATAAAAATGTACAAACAATTGTTAAAGAATTACTATAAAGGGCAATGACTCCTTGATGGGTCACCTGAAAGTTTGGTCATGCATAATTATTTGTAGATCTTACTTTGCTGAACATCATTTCCCTTTACAGTTTATCTCTATCTACAGTAATTTTCCAGATAATAACCGAAAACAGAAAAATTACCAGTTCAGCGGCAGCAACCCAATAAAGGGTTGTTCGATTCATCAGGGTCGATTTATCATGACCTGAGAAACAATTTTACCTAATGTCAGAGTTACTCTAAATGCTTTGGTTTCAGAGATATAAGCCAAAATCTACATTTTCAGCTATGGTTGTTTTCTTGGTTGGTTGGCCGGATCACCAGACATTTTTTTTTAAAAACTAGATAATAGTACCCCAATGATGAGTGTGGCCAAGCTTAGTAAAAATTGGTCCAATAGTTTGCTAGGAGAAGACTTGTGTTAAAGTTACCGACGACGGACATCGACGAGAAAAGGACAGGCGAGTTTAAAATTATTGATGATATTTACAATCTAATTAGCGACGAGCATCCAAGAAAATCTGTGTCCTGTATCAGTTCAATTTGATTGTTGTTTATATACCTAAAATAAAAACAAAAACAATAAGTAAGGTTCATCGGAACTTTTGTTTTGGTTTTATAGTCCTTCATTAATTAATTGTGGATACGTGTCAAACTGCAAAAGAAAGATGTTTCTACACATCTATATTCAGTCAATTGTTTGGGAGTAAGCTTTATAACAGTGTAATAACTTTATTACCAAACTAAGAACAAATGTGCACCAACTACAAAAAGATGTGACACTATGAATTTTCAATACTATCAAATAAATTTGGAAAAAAATGAAATTACCCTTGTGCATTTTTGTGATTTTAATCTTTATTGAAATAGTCTTATAATTTTTATTACCTAATACAAGTACCAGAATATCAAAGATACTCTACAACTTTATTACCTGATTTCATCTCATACTTGCTTGCGCATCTTATTTATTCCAGAGAACGTGAAATTAAGAATATGCCTAAACTAGAAATCCTGCTTCATATCTTGAGTTTTCTTGGAACAAGAACCTACAAACGTGAGGGTTTCCAATTGTCTACTTTAATTTTTCAGCAGAAGAGTTCCCTCTATTACATTGTACACCGTTCAAATATTCAAGTGACACTAAATGCTCGTACATGTTCTCATTATAAGGACTTCATATACAAATGTTCTCGTTCAGTCTGTATAGAGAACGATTATAACATATTATCGATTGGGATATTTTGACTGAGTATCGGATTCTAAGCACGGATGATGTGTGCATAGCAGGAGGTTCTGACACTGTTTCTCTCGTTTTGGAGTTCATCAACTTTTCTTTTCTTGTGTTTGTCTCTATGGTTTACATTGTATCTTCCTAATCAATTTTAAAAATATTATCATAGGCGAACTACTATTGCCTTCATTTAATTTATGCATTCCTTGCCAAAATTTCGGAAGTGGTTCGTTTTGAAATGTACATGTAGGTAGGATACTTACAACTGTTGTAGGTTCGGAAACTGATTACAAGTCAAAGAGCTGAGATTTCGTAAAAGCTGGTTATCAAGGTGGCTGAAAATAAAATTATAAAAAATGCCACTTAAAGAATGAACCGGGCTATCATTGCATGATATTTTTGCAGTTTTAACAAGTGAAACAGGATCTGCTTACCCTTCTGGAGCACCTGAAATCGTTTTGCTTTGTTTTTAATTTTCTATTTTGTGTCTTCTGTACTATTATTTGTCTGTTTGTCTTTTTATATTACCCATGGCGTTGTCAGTTTATTTTCAATCTATGAGTTTGACTGTCCCTCTGGTATATTTCGTCCCTTAATAACATGATTACTTCAAATTACATTTATGTCAGGATTTAAAAAAATAAAGTCAGATACTAAATGCTGTCCTATTGTGTTACAGTGAAATGTAGTAACCTAATGAATATTTTTCTCTCATTTTTACTAAATTTGCGATGGTTTTATACGTGTGCATCCCGTCATTGTTCTATGATACTTTTTGTATTCTCTAATTTTTGTGCTATTTTCACATTTTCTGGGGTTGGAGTCATAAAACGTTGATCAGTGCTCGGAGCACAAACAATCATGCTCGAAACAGGAAATCCAGTATTTTGATTGGTTGATTACAAAACATGTGCTCAAAAGTTTTATAACCGCAAGGCCTGAGTGTTTCTCACTAGAGAAAAATCTGTTTTCGGCAAATGATTAGTCGAAATTTGATTATGACGTCAACATGATTTGTTTTTTTCTCTCAATTTTCCTATTGTGACGTCATGAAAAAAGGCGATCTTGCATGATGACGTTGCATATACATGATATAACGAAAACAAGTTTTGAAAATCTTTGAAAAAGAATGATTAACGTAATCAGAGAAACAGATTCTGACACTATAACTCGTGTATTACGATATCTCTCCACTTTCGACAGGTAAATTTAATTATTCCGTCATTGTGTTATGGTATCATGGTAAATGTTTCTTTATATATGTCTTGTCAAATGAGGTTATGTTTGATGTCTCAACTTTGCGTCAGTGTATTCAGTTTGCTATAAAAAAAATTGTTACGTAATAAATAGCGTGTTTATTTTTGTTTCATATGTGAAATTACTGTAAATAATCATTGTACACATAAATTAGATGTGGAATGTAAACCCTGATTATCAATTGAATATTCTAAAATTTGCGAGTACAAAATGAGTATATATATAGTACTTACAGGTATATAGTATTTGAAGGTATATTTGTAGGTATTGCATCAAACATTTGTTGTGGATTATTACAGTAGACTCTTCGATATGAATTGCAATTACACGAGGAAGGGCAGCACAGACTATATCCCCACATTGACAAAAACCAAACGAAATGCAGATGGCGTAACATATTTATCTATGTTATCTATTAAAACAAATAAGACGAAGTAGCCTTTTCAACATTTTTCAACAATAACATTTACAAATGAATGATTGTAAGGATGGTATGAGTATGCTATCACATGTATTATAAACTTACAAATATAATGATATTTGCCACATCATGGACAATCTCATAATAAATAATAAATAATAACAAAGTCTTTAGTTTTGACATGGAAAAAATATTTGCAATCTACCAAAATCATCTTCAAATTTATGAAAGACGATACACAGGTTAAAATGTGGATTTCTAATTTGAAAGATCGTTTGGTGTTTTGTATTCGTCAAGAAGTTTTTTGTGGTATACGTATAAAATAAGAAACACATATAGTATCTTTTGAATTATTTTGTTATTGTATTTTACTTTTAAGTCTTTTGATTGTTTATTTTTTATTTAAAAACGAGATCGTCCCGATAAATGAACCAAAATAGTCACCAGCTGAGGTTCAGGTTACATTTGTCATACTGACTTTAAAAACAGATATAAATTTATCTTTAAAAATATATGGACGGTAGATGGAGAGAGAAAAATTATCAGTAATTATTTTTTTAAATGTAGATTCAGTAAATAATATCGTTTACAAAACATAAGGATGTCATCACAAAATCAGTGAAAAAAGAATTCTTAATTTGAACACTGGAATATAAAAGTTCATCTCATTTGTAATAAATAAGTAGTATGTATCCTTCATCCTACATCCTTTTGTGTATTTATCTGTCCTAAATGTTCTTGCATTTGTTTGTACTGTGGTCCTGTCATGTAATGATGTAAATTAAGTGTTTTATTTTAAATTAGCATTAAATAACGAGGTTTTGCTAGCCGCAAAACCAGTTTCAACCCACCATTTTTTCGGGTAAAATGTCATTTACCAAGTCAGGAAAATGGCAGTTGTTATCGTATAGTTCGTTTTATATTTGATGTGTTTCCCCTCAGTTTAATTTTGTAATCGAGGTTTGTTTTTTCTCAAACGATTTATGAATTTCAAACAGCGGCATACTACTTTTGCCTTAATCTTACATTTATGTTCTTTTGCGTATGAAATGTAAATATAGTCCTCGGTTATGCAAGACTGCATCCAAGTTATTAGCTTTTTCAGTTCAAAACAAATAAGGCTTGATGTTATCAATAAAGACACTATGAATGTAGAAAAATCGTCTTTGTTTGCGCTTCTTTAATATACACATACGACAAATAAGATGCAGCAAAACAATCGAAAGCGTTGTAAAATTGAGATCTGATCTAAACTTATATCAAACTAAATACAGATATCGAAGTCTTTTTAAGATATTTTTTTACAGCAAATTCCAAGAAACTTTTATATATTGCCAAAAAAAAAAATATTTTAAATTTTCGAATTAAATTTATTGCTGTTTTAACAGAAACAAAAGAAAACTTATACATCTCAATTCAAGTTCAATCCAAATGAAGCCATCAAGACCAATTTGAAAGATTTGTCAATTGATTATATAAATTTTGTGAATTGAATGTATGAACAACTTGACGTCTTCTAGATTGTAGGAAATTAAGATTTTGTGATTGGAACAGCGGATGTCAACAAAACTTTACTACAGGGAAACTAATACCCGACTTCAACCAAAACGTCATTACCCGAACTGGATACGTCTACATGCCCATGTACATATAAAACGATGTTTACAAATAAAAGATATCACAACAACGGATAAACTGATAACCGAAATTATTAGTGTTGACAATGTATATTACAGTTTTAAATATGATATATGCTAACATTTTGTTATGATAAAAAAAAAGATTATTGCCTACCTTTAATCATTGACCATTTGTACGCTGATCAGTTAAGTCTTATGTAATAAGTTTTTAACCAGGAAGTCTAGCCTAGAGTACCCAACAATTCATGTCAGAACTACTTTATCTTGTTTACTTACTTTCGTATGCATCAGTAGACATTCATAGTATATGTTCAGCTCTTTTCATTGAGACTTGAAAGAGGGGCCTTTAAACAAGTTCAATAATATTTGAATGAATCAATGTATTTTTAATAATACGGCGTGATTTAAGTATATTGAAAAATATTAAACAGTCACGTATACCATTTTAATAGCATACATGTTATTAGTATCTAAAATGTACAATTTAAAATGTGTCTCAATATATTGGTAAATCAATGACCTTTACAAGTTTAATTCTATTTTTTATAAATCAGTGATATTTTCGTTGTCGTCGTTTTCTAGTCGGAAATAAATGTTTCGAATGAAGTTGAAAATATTGTTAAGATAAAAGTGTGATAAGACAACAAGTAGAGGCGGAGTCAATCCAATTTGTTTCATCTGTAATATTGAAATTTTAGAGATTTTCTAATAAAATACTTACTACATAAAGGTCATTTTTTTAAAAACTTTGGATATATAAACAAGGTCATTGTTTTAAGTAATTATTTCGTGTAAAAGTTTTTTTCCACCTCAAACACTCTAGTTGTAAAAAAAAATTGTTGTTGTGGTCAATGTTTTGTCTTAGCATGTGTTTAACGCTTCACAAAAGCGAATGGACATTTTACAAGTTCAACATTGAAAAATAACCATAGAATGGAAATTGGCATACAAATGAGGATCATGCGCAGAAAATGTTCAATAATTTTTTTTCACTTTAACCCGCAAAGAAAAACCACAACGTAATTGGCATTGGTCTTCTATTTCAGAATCGGTTCGTTCCAGGTAATGATATCGATTTTTTTTATTTCTGTTATCTTGTTCAGACATTTACAAATCTTCCATTTTAAATAAGCTGCGAAAGATACCAAAGGGACAGTCAAACCAATAGATCGAAAAAAACTGATACGCCATGGATAAAAAAAGCATGTATACAAGTTAAATTAAAAGAAACAAATGAGAGTACATGTAAGTCCTATATTCACATAAAAGTCGTGAATGCTGAAAAAAATAAAATAAGACAAATATTATTGAAAAGTGAAGGCAAATCGAAAATCACCATGCCATTTCATCAAATCGAAATTAACACACAAACAGATATATGTCAAAAAATAAACCCGGATATGATATTTAAAAGTGCTTGGAAGAGCTTTGCAGATCTTGCTCCAGATCATACTACCATTGTTCTGTTTATTGTAGATAAAAGTACTGTTAATTCGTTTATCACATTTGACGAAAGATGCCCCGGTTGTGGCCACAATGATCGCAACATATGCGTGGTCATCTATGACAGAGGTTTACAATGACTTCCAACAACAGTACAGAAAACCAACAAAGTATTGTAACCTGCATTCTCCGTATCAACAAATATTTTATTAAAATTAGAAAGCCTTTAAATTAAAAACTTTTCAGTTTTGTTATACATGCACCTGTCCTAAGTCAGGAATCTGATGTACAATAGTTGTCGTTTGTTTATGTAATATATACGTGTTTCTCGTTTTGTTTATATATATTAGACCGTTGGTTTTCCCGTTTGAATGGTTTTACACTAGTAATTTTGTGGCCCTTTATAGCTTGTTGTTCGGTGTGAGCCAAGGCTCCGTGTTGAAGGCCGTACTTTAACCTATAATGGTTTAATTTTTAAATTGTTATTTGGATGGAGAGTTGTCTCATTGGCACTCACACCACATCTTCCTATATCTAAATAACGTAATCATAATTATGGTGTATAAAACTCATCAAAGACAAATGCTTTAAAGACGCACGTGTCGTCTTCAGAAGAAAAAATCACTAGAGACGCTCGATTCAAGAAGACCAAATAAATAAAATGACACATGACTTTGAATCAGCAAAAAAAATTGCAGTAAGGCAAACAATTACAACGTTTGATTTTTTGAAATACTAAGGATTTTCCCCTCATAAATAGATTACCTTAGCTGTGTTTGGCAAAACTTTCAGGAATTTTGGTCCTCAATGCTCTTTGACTTCTTACCTTATTTTCTCCTTTAACCTTTTTGGATACGAGCATCACTGATAAGACTTTTGTGAACGAAACGCGCGTCTGGCGTAAATAAAAATGAAATTCTAATATTTATGATGAGTTTATTAACGTAAAATTAGTTTTAGCGATTATACTGTATAGAGATATACATAGTGGTAATTCCTTTCATATCGGTTAAAAGCTAGCTTTTCGGGCCACTTAAAATTCTTTACCCTTTAGGAAAAAAAACCAACCCATTGGTCTTAATCATAAAACGAACCAGAAAAAAAGTCGTAAACGGACTTTTACATGTGAATGGCCAGTGGATTGTGATTTTTTCTGTTTAGAATGATTTCGTTAATAATAAAACTACAGAAAACTAAATTTTGTATTCATACATGTATGCTGAAAAATTACACTTTAATATAGTTGTAACTATGACTGGTCGGCACTCTTTCTCATAGAACTCATACATTTACTCGAGTAAGCTTTTAACAATTTAAATTGATGAAAATTTGTAAAATCATGGTTCCTCTATGAAATAAACATAATAATTGTTGAATACCAGTCATTATTGAGATATATGGACCGTCCGTAGGACAGTGGTATTGACTGCAACAGCAATAGTAATCTCGCTTACGGCTCGGTCATCATAGCTGTCTTGCTCAATACCACTGTCATGTGGGTAGTCCATATGTTACGATAATGACCAGTTTTTCTATAACTTATGTAATTATTAGAACAATTATTCAAAAGATATACCAATATGTTTACATAATAAAATAAAGTACCAGTCTATTATTAAACTTAGAGTGTATTATTGCAAAATTTATTGTTGATATAGCTCAGTGATTCGAATATATTATCACATACTATTTCATTTTTATAAAACTGCAATAAGTAAGTGCGCAAAAAAAGAACCGTCAATATAATTCATATGTATATAATGTTTATATTAGTTAGTACCAATTGTTCATGTAAAGCAAGTCTTTATCCACTTTATAGTTGCTTTAAACCAACCAGTATTACATATTTACAAGGAAGTAAACAATAATTTATATTGGGTACACGAACCTTTGGAAAAAGTCTAAAGAAATGTAAAATCGATAATACACATCAGTTGATTTGTATTACTTCTACCATACTTCATTTCTCATATTCAATTTGTTAAGATAGTATCATAGATTATGTTTGAACATTATTCCCGGGATATTAGTTATTTATGGAAAGCCACAGCTGTCTTATGATGAACTCTGATATTACTTTATGTTGTTTTATCATTACTTAATAATAGTTTGTCTTTTTTTGATATGATTTTGACATTACGTAATGAAGTTTTAATATAAATAAATATGTAATAGTCATTACTTAATGATATTTCGATATTACACGATCTTATTTCGTATTGACTTGATATAACTTTGTCTTTACTCAATATGGGTTTGTCATTACTCGATGTGGTTTCACCATTATTTATTATGGTTGTGTCATAAGTCAATGTGGTTTTACCATTACTTAATGTTTATGTGAAAAAAGTAAAATCACAAAAATACTGAACTTAGAGGAAAATCAATTCGGAAAGTCCATAATCACATTGCAAAATCAAATAACAAAACGTATCAAAAACGAAAGGACAAGAACTGTCATATTCCTGACTTGGTACAGGCATTTTCAAATGTAGAAAATGGTGGATTAAACCTGGTTCTATAGCGTTAACCCTCTCACTTTAATGACAGTCTCATCAATTTCCGTTATATTTACATTGATGCATTACCTAAACATACACAATAAAATTTGATGACGATTTAAATCAAATTGGTAACTGGAAATTCTGTCTTAAACGTTATAAACTTTGCCAGACCTAGCAGTGAAATATTTACTATAACTCCTTTTATAAGTATCCGGTACTTGAAAAACGGTAGTTTAAACATATTTATTTATAGGGGATTGAGAAACAAGTTTTGCAACTTATATTAATCCCTTTCCACTTTGCGGGTGCGAGTGCTGCCTTGTAGCGGCATTAGCCTACTCTTTTTCGAAATCTACAAGTGTGTCTTTAACGTGCAAGAGATATGGCTCTCTGTTAACACGGTTCAGCCCTTTATCGTCCACTTCCGACGGACTATCGTCGTTTCCTCAAGACCATACTCGCAAATGGTGTCAAGGGAGAACCGAAATAGAGTTCCTGAAATTTTCATCCAAAACGGGAATTATGGGATTACCTGAGTGCTCTTTTATACCCAATTCTTTTACAAGACATTCGTAGTAATACGATTTACATACAAAGACAATATTATTTGAAGCTTTGTCCGCAGGAACAACAACATACTTATCACGAAGAGTTGATAGACATTTCATGGCCTCTTTGTCTCTGAAAACGGACTTTGGTCGATCGTTCACACAGTTTTTCAACTTGTGAATGCGACGTTTTATCAGAGACCTGATAGTTTTAACTCATTCTGACAAAGTGTCCAATTCAATTTCTTCTCGCTTAGCCATGCTCTGGCATAGTCCTCAATGGAATCCATAATTATTTTGAAGTTATGGTTCCAATTGGTGTGTTGGTTTATTTTTTAACTTAGGACCATGAGAAATCACCTTTCGGGTATTTTCCTGTTGAATTATGTTAAGATCCTCAGTTATAACATGACCAGAAGGGATGTAATTATAAGGCGAGCGGGAACAGTCACATGTCGGAGGTTTTTTTAAGGTTATGTTTTAAGTCAAGGTCATGCAATGCTCGTTTATAGTTAAATATTTTTGGTGCAATGCGTTTAGTGTAACTGTAGGATACAATAGGAACAGACTGAGTTTGAAAATAAATAAGAATTACAGGAAGTAATCTTCTCTTTTCCTCATGTAAAGGGTTCCGATCTTACTGGTTTGAAAACACCGAAAAGAGCTACATCACAAATAATAATGAATAGTCTGTTTATTGCAGAAAATGTATTAGTGCCTCCTTTGTCAAGTGCATAATCTCTCAAACGTTTTTGAAAATTAACTGGCAGTCAAAAGAGAATAGTTCTTATGTAATGCAACCCTAGTGGATGATGAAGATGTGAAAGAAGGTCATCAAAGCTCCAAGAGGGTGATCTATATTTGGAAGACTTTTTCACATTAGACCGATGGTAATGTTTTTGCCCATGAATACGTTGATGTCGTAAGGTAGTATTACATAAACTCATTACATTAACATCACTGCAGGCAGGACTTGACAAATTTCCTACTCCTTTAATGTTGTCATTGCAACCATATGGCATTGCAGTCCCTAACTCCCTTATCCAGGAATTTACTCTATCTTTGCGGAAAGGAGTACTTAGTACAGGGCTATTTGTGTGGTGATAAATTTTCTCAATGATGCGTACATTTTGTACTTTCATAGATAAAGAAGGATCATGGTCCGGTTGATTAAAATGGTTATCAAGAACCCTAAATTGAGGATCTTTATTATCATACCGGTGTTGATTCATTCATTTATGCAAAATTTGACGAGTTTCACTAACATAAAGAAGACCACACATAGTACATTTGATTCCGTACGCGACATTGTCCGTGGAGGAGTCCAGAGGCTCGAAAAATTTAGTATGATATGTTTTAGATGTTAAATTACTTGTAAAATCAGAAGTCGTGATTAACATATCACTAACGTAATGTAATTGTTTCATTACATGATGTGGTTTTGTTATTTCGTAATGATGATTTGTCTATTCTTTAAATGTTTTTAACATTACGTAATGATGTTTCAAAATTTGACCATTTTACACTTCTTGATGTGTTTGTTTCATTATTTGATGTGGTCCTGTCATTCTTGGATGTGATTATCCCATTACTTGATAAGGTAAAACCACGTGACAAATTCTGAAAAACCTGTTCTATTTTTAGATATATTTCCTTATTGAATATGTCTTGAATGCGTTTGGCAATCCATGTAATTAGTATTCAAATTAAAGTTCGGGTTACTGTTTGAGTTAAACTTTTAGTTAGTTTTCGGATTCAAGTCATACTTATAATTAAGGTTCCAGTTTCGAGTTGGACTTCGAGTTTGAGTCACATTTAAAGGCAGAGTTCTAGTTACAACTTTGAACTTGAGTTACTTCTTGAGGTAGAGTTTGAGTAAGATTCGAATTTAAGTCTAATTTTTTTTTAATTAAGATTCGAGTTGAAATTCGAGCTATTTTATATGTCTTTTTAAGTTCGTAATTAAATTTTCTATCGCGGAACAAGGGCTTTTGCTTGGGCTTCCGAAAAGAGGGCTCCGCGCGGAATATGCGTACTAAATAAACAATGTTGCAGTATACAAAACGCAACATAGGAGTTGAAATAAAGTTAGATGTGGTGTGATTGCCAATGAGACAACTATCCACCAGAGTTTAAATGCAGTGAATGTAAGAAATCATACATAGGCAACCGTACAGCATTCAACACTCCGTATAGTCAGCTAAAAAAGGTCACCATGCACAATGTGAACACACAAATCTATTTTTTAACAGAATTTAATATGTCGTTTATTTAATGTGCTTTCGATGGGTATCGCCAAAGTTAAAAATCAAATTAAAGTTCGAGTGGTTGTTCAGAGTTATTTGGTATGAAAAAGAGGAACGGCAGACAATAATAAACAAGAACGTGTCACAAGTACACCGATGCCCCATCTGCAATATCATTTTCTATGTTCAGTGGACCATGAAAATGGGATAAAATCTCTAATTTGACATTAAAATTAGAAAAATCATATCATAGAGAACATGTTTACTACGTTTCAAATTGATTGGACTTCAACTTTATAAAAAACTACATCGACAACAAACTTTAACCTGAAGTGGGACGAACAGACGGACGGATGAACGGACGGAAGGACGCACAGACGTGAAAACATTATGCCCATAAATAATGGGCATAAAAAATAAAATCCTAAATATTTCGGCCATAATTGGGATATCCCCAAATGACTTGGTCCTGTTATTTGATCTATAAGTTTTGAAATAGAAGTAGTATTATAATAAAATTGTGTCTCGCCGGATATTGCTGCTTTCAGTGTAAAAGCGTAATGTTGATCGGCTGTACAGTCATCGGTCAAAAAAAATAAAAGATGTTTTTCTGTAGACGTTTTTTCTTGATATTGAGGAAAAACTCCTCTACAAGTTTTAATAATAAATTCATCATGTCAAAACAGTTTCATTCGGTTTTATTTTACTAAAACAAAACTGTATGGTTTTCAACAATGAGAAAAACCCATCCCCATAGTAAGCTATAGCTATATAAGGTCCCGAAAGGTTTCGATGACGTTGTTGTTTCTCACTGCCGCTACATTTATGTCGCAGGCTCGACTCAAATCAAAAGACTAATACTTTTTTCGTTAAAAACATGAGACACTGCAAATCAACTCACACTTAAGTCAAAGGAAAATCAGAGAAGGGGGGATCGGACTAAGCGACAAAGCATCAATACTATAAAATAAGAATTCTCTTTAAAAAAATAATGATCATTTGAACATATATACGAATATCAATCTTTTACTTTTAATCAATTTAATTCTTTGATCTACATGTACCTCGCATTAATTGAAAAAACCTTTTTGGAATATCTGTTTCACATGTGACGGTGAACATGTTCCAGTTGTCGTAACCATAATACGTTCATCTTTTACTCGAATGTGATCTTCCAAATAAGACCATATCGCTCGATTTGTAATTTTGCAAATAACACGACGGATGCCACACGTTGAGCAAAATCTCTTTACCTTTCTGGGGAACCCGAGATCACCCCGATGGATTTAAACTACCCAGTCATATCGTCTATTGAGCAAGTCAATTGAACTGGCTTTTTAGCCACCGCAACTTTACAGCTACTGAAAATTGGGAGCATAGTGTTTAACATTTGCCCGTCCGTCCGTCTTTCCGTCCCATTATGGGTATATAGTTATTAATACAATTTTGATCTAGAAGAAAAATAACTCCTCCAACAGTTTGAATCCTAGGTAGTTTTCTCTTTACTGTCTGTTTGTACATATATTGAAGGTGTGCTGCATGTGGTCAGGGTTTAATTTTTATCAATATGTGCTCTTCGGGAGAAAGTTAAACTTTGTCATTTTTGGGAAAGGAGTAGGTCCGGTAAGGATCGATTTTGTCTTCAAATATCATGTTCATCTGACGAAAGATTTTCACCACTTTTTACACACTTTAGTGTCTATTTTATTTGAATCAATTAATTTATGACAAAGATTTGTACTGATAAAAAACGCACCGATTCAAGCTGAAATATGAAAAATCTACCAAATAGGCCGAAAAATGTCATTTTTCAGATCATTTTTGTCAAAAATGAAAGTGGCCGCATCCGATTTCATCCTCAACCTTCATATATGTTATGTATTATAAAAAAATACAACTTACGTTTCAATATTAGGGATGAACACGAATGCGGCCACTTTCGGTTTACACGTAAACCGTCTAACACTAAAATGCTAGAATTGTTAAGATACCCGTAATTTAGCATGACTTAATGGTGCTAGTACCCAATATATGTGCATTGTATTGTCAAAATCAGCCCAAATTTATGTAGCAGAAGCCTTCTACATGTACTGTCCAATGAATAAGTAAAAAATTACATTTAAACATTTTTGTAAAATAGCTATAAAAAGGGGTCTTACTGTACCTACTCCTTTACTTGCATAAGTAGGCTGTTTCAAGATAGCTCCCCCAAAAGCTTGAATGCTAGGAATTTAACACTCTGCCAGCTGTTTGTACATCTATTGATGGTGTGCATGTGGTCATGTATTTTTACTATTTTTCCTCTTTTGGTAGAAAAATTGAACTTTGTCCTTTTTGGGGTATAAGCGGTTAAATGAGTGGCGGGCGGGTGCATCTATTTGTCTAGTTTACATTTTTTTTCTCGTGTTTTGCTGTAACACTGCTGTAACAGTTCGATGTTAATTCACATACATGTAAAATTCCACCACGTGCACTTTCTTTATGTACCTGACCCAAGTCAGAAGCACGAAGTTCAATTGTTGTCGTATAAATATGTGTCATACTTGTTTGATTTTTTAAAAAATAGACCGTTATTTTTTTCGTTTGAATTTTTTTCATAAAGTGCATGGTGGCCTTTTGTAGCTGACTATACGGAACTAAAACTTAATTACGAACTGTAAAAAAAACATATAAATTTTAATTTGAAATCTTAATAAATCTAAATGAGACTTAAATTCGAATCCAACTCAAACTCTACCTCAAGAAGTGACTCAAATTCAAAGTTGTTACTAGAAATCTGCCTCCAACTCGAAGTCAAACTCGAAAATCAAAACTAAAACTTTAATTATAAGTATTCTTCTTCCGTTAGTACCCATATATCAAAACCACATATTATTCTCATAATAATAATAACAAGAAAGAGTAAAGTGCAATACCACACGACAGAGCCGATGGCTGGTTTAATTACCAATTAATAATATATCTCATGTACATAATATAAACATCTTTATAATGTCCTCTTATATTAAATATATAAATATAGTTCATTCAGTGAACCCACACATGTAAAGCAAAATAACCTCTTTTAATGCATGATACAAAATCTATGAAAACCCTAATATAAAAAATAAACGTGACCGATCGAGTGGACCCTGCCGTGCCGAATGATTTAACCGCCAAATCAGATGAAACACATAACCTAAAAACGCCACCTATGGGCAGACAATTCAGAAGAAAATAAAATACTAATTCATAAATTCAACCGATTGAAATTATATTTCTTCTTCCGTTAATACCCATATATCAAAACCACATATTTTTCTCATAATAATAATAACAAGAAATAGTAAAGTGCAATACCACACGACAGAGCCGATGGCCGAAACACAAAGAACGGGAAAATTTTAAGAAAGTTTTATATCATGCAATAAAAGAATTCAAAATTAAAGCAATAATTTATAAGCCTAAATTTTTGGAAACTTTAAGCAAATCTTCTAAGGAATCTTTAACATAACCATCTTTGGCCGTTTCAGAACGCCATCTACCGTGCCTTTTAAAAAGGCGGTCTGGTAAACCCAAATTAGCACAAACACTAGCACCCCCAGACCTCAAACTGTGCAATCCATATCGCTTTATGTTATGAACAAAAGGCTTGAAAGCCTAAATAAAGAGCTCACGCATCCTTGAATACGACAAAGGGGTATTATCTTTACGCAAAACATATGCATCTTTACATTTTGTTAAATTTCGAAAAATAAACTCATGAGAATCACATGAAATATCAGCCCACTGCAAATATAATTACATGTTCTTAACTGGACACTTATTTGAATGTGTATGAGCGATTAATACTGAATTTCCTTCTCTATATACATCTGTTTTACTATGTTGTATTAGAATTGACATATAACACTCTAAAATAACTATATCACTTCTTCTAATATTAAGCATCTCAGAAACTCTTAAAAAACCAGCAAATGCAGTGAAACATGCACAAATTATACGTTGATTATACAAATTACCAAAAGAAAACATGGCATCATACATTTTATGCAGCAATTCCACCGAAATGGGTTCCTTTTTCTTCGTAGTAGTAGCCAAACTGAGTTTCGCACCTTCTAACACATTAATAACTAAAGATGAATCAGTCGGTGAACATAAAGATCCAATTAGTGAATGAATCCACTTAAAAGAATAAAACGCCTGCACAACTGGACTAACAGTATTGCTCGACTGTGCCAGAGAAGCTAAATATATAGCTACGTGAAATGCTTTCGCAGGTAGAATATCACAATTTTCAATTCCATTCAAAATAGCCCATTTTTTCCATCGTAAAAAACTTTGATAATACCCTTTTGTTGAAGATGCTGCTCGAGATTCCGAAAGTAATTCTGGAAGTAAAATTAATTCACTTTACTAACTAAAGACACAGGTAGATTCTGCAATTCTCCAGCGAAAGCCTGCAAAAATATATGTGTAATTGAAAGGAAACATTAATAATGAAAATCATTTAAAATTATTACAATCATCTAATACTACAATCAAAATGTCACTGTAATGTTCACCATTTACAAACGCACAAGACATCCATATAAAATAATATATTATAAGAAAAGATCAAGAGAGATCTATGTAAGAAAAGATCAAAAGAGATCTATGTAAGAAAAGATCAAGAGAGATCTATGGTACATGCTCACATCAAAATGAGCTAACTGGATGAAAAATCCATCCTTAACGCTAACATGCGAAAAGTTAAATCAACATTGCCAAATATGACCTTCTTACTCTTACCAGCTATATAAGCATTTTTGTAAGTAGGAAGATCTATAGAATCCACCACCTCAGAAATAAACCCATCCCAAAAAGGACCATGCATTGGCCAAAAGCTGGCAGAGGGCCAGTATGGTAAAATTAAAGTACCAACAGCTTTACACTGCCGCATATACATCAATACACGAGGGATCAAAGAAACAGGTGGAACAAATAACCCGTTGATCCCTCGCCAATCAACCGTGAAAGCATCAACACCTGGAATAAAAAACGTGCAATTTAAAATTGTCGTCAGAGGCAAACCAATCAACCTCGTGAGGTCCCCAAAGGGATTCAACTATCTGAAATACAAATTCAGAAATAGCCCAATCATCTGAATCAATAATTCTACTTAGATAATCAGCTCTCTCGTTCTCAGTACGGGGGATCCATACCATATCTATATTAACATTGTGTTTAATACATGTGCTAAAAATGTCTAAAGCTAGCTTTTGCAGTACTGATTTAGTGCTCCCTTTATTAAATATTCGAAAGAAACCATCAGATGTAAATTCAGGAATTCGATATACCAGATAAAAGATAACCCAAATCCATTGAAATCACTCGTAATATTTCCAATGACTCCAGATTACCTTCGTTATACAATTGAAGATAAATTGTAAGACAAACTAAATAATAATCATAATAAAAAACAACAAATAGTAAGTTTGAATTTTGGCAATTTTTTGTCATGGATTTATTAGGACAGTTCAACTATATATCAACCGGCCTATGAATTTGCATTCATCGACAATGTCTCATTAATGTCCAAGATAAAAACATAGAAGGGCAACCATCATATGTTTTCTCCAAATGTCAACTGGGCTACCAGACGCCAACTGTAATAAATTCAGCCATTCAGTAAATCAATATATTCAGATCATATTCTGTCCAATCCATGACGCTTCTTTAACGATATCTGAAAATATACAACAGAGAGCAGAAAATATTCTCAAGGGTGGGATAGGGTGGGTTTTGTGTTCCTTAAGTTGAAATCACGCAATGAACAAATCACGAAAAGCATGCTATTTTATACCAAATAAAAGCGGGAAAACCGCTTACGAAATTATGTAGGTAAATAAAAGACGCTCAAGTCCTTCAAAATTAAAGAAAAGATAACTCTAGTTTAGCAGACGATAATCTTAATTTATTAAATTGATTTAATGCTTAATGATTAAATCTTATTACTAACAATGCTAACAACATTTTGATTGTCAGTAAACCATTTTACATTCTTGCCACTTAAAAAGTCTATCAGCGACAAAATCACATTTTTCACTGCAGTCAACTCCTTCCATGTAGATTCTAACCACATACCATGAGCAATATTATATGGGTTTTCCACGATATAACCACCGTAACCCGTATTACTTGCATCACTATATACAATAGTCTGCCAAGAAACATCAGTCTTAAAAGGTTTAACATTGGCTTTATGTAAATTAAAACTCCAAAAATTAATTTGATCAATACTTTCTACAGATAAATGTATATAACTGTTCCATGAATGAACACTATTAATGTCAATAGACAAATGTTTTGTCATTAAATATACTATATTGCCTATAACGGCAGACGTAGATATAATCTGTCCTACCAAGGAAGCTACCTTCCTTACAAATACTTTACCACTTTTGGTTAAACACAAATCAATGTCTGAAATGGTACTCATAATCTTATCAATACGATTTTCAGGAATAGTAAAAACGCTTTTATCTGTATCAATATTAGTACCTAAAAAAGTTAGATTTTTAGTAGGTGTCCACATAGACTTTTCATCTTTAGGTACAAAACCGCTACTTATTATGTCTTTTTTAACTTGTATAGACATTTCAATACACAATTCCTTATCATCATGCACACCAAGCCCATCTCTCGAAGTACATTATAATCTGCTTGCCTTCTCCTCTCCACTTTTTAATAAGTGGTCTAGTTAGTTTTGTAAATATGTAACAAGCCGTACTGAGACCAAACGGTAATACTAAAAATTTAAAATATTTTTTAACACCGTTAAATTCCCATGCAAAACCTAGATATTTAGTGTGAGGCGGGAAGATATCGACGTGATGATATGCAGAATGAACGTCATACTTAAAAATATATGAATGTGCATTTATATAATGTTTTGCAATACGCATATCTTCAAATTTTACACTCTGCTTCCATAAATGTCTGTTTATCTCTCTCAAATCTAAAATTAACCGCTTTTTGTTGTTTGACTGAACAGCAACAGTTAAAGGATTAACAGTTAAAGGATTCACAACAAATGGAATATCTAATGTCTCCACAATTAAACCTCTAGCTAATAAATCGTTAATAGCCGATTTTACAAAATCTGCATTATTTAGAGCTGATAAATTATTAGATAAACAAATCGATATAGGATTGGAATAGAAAGGTAAAATATAACCATGTCTAATAGTATCTATAATAAATTTAGGAGCACCAATGTCTATCTACCTTTAACAATTAAATCAGATTGACCTAGTTCGTATTCAAAATAATTATTGGTCAAATTGCCATCAATATGATTATCTACTAAATTGTCATGTGAAAGTTCAAGATAATTAAAATACTCATCTTTTACAAATTTACTGGGGCCTGGTTTGGGTTGCTGGTTTACTGCTGTTGACGAACGGACAGCTGGACCTGTAGTGTGCGTATGACCCACACGAGTAGCATTGTTCCCTCTGTGTCTTACCAGCGTTGAAACCTTGCTGAAGGGAAATTCCAATGAAACAAGGTTGCTGAGGCCCACGAAAGGGCTGTGGAACGAAGTTGGGAGCCTGTCCTGATAGAGACTGGTTACTAGCCGTAGTTTTGGAACCATTACCTCTAACCTGCTTGGACTTCCCTTTCTTCTTGCGGACAGCTCTATTGTCAGCTCTGATAATCTTTGCTTCATCCTCGGAGTCGGATGCAATAGGATTAGCATCATATTGCCTAGCGGTATCCCAACCTCCCTCGGAAGTGTCAGCAATTTTGATGAGCTTGTTACGATGCTTGATCTTATCTACGGTAGCTGATAACAAATCTCGTGCGTAATCTACCTTCCCATTGTCTATAGCCCACAAAGTCTGAACACGATCCTCGAAATTTTCAGTATTGAACTCAAATTGAATCTTGTTACCTTCGTATTTCCATTTATAGGAAGCATCTGTTTTAAGTTTCTTGACCTGGGATTTCATTAGCTGATTGGCCCCTTGCAACTCTTCTCTTAATCCACCAATTTTCTCCGTAACTTTGGCGTCAATAATCGCCTCGATATCTTTACTCTGTTGGTTTACAGCTGTTAACACAGTTCTCAACGAAATATCTGGTTCACCTTCACTATCCATGATTAATCTCGAAGGAACTTAAATCGATAAAACACAACTACTGACTAGACCAATAAACGTGACCGATCGAGTGGACCCTGTCGTGCCGAATGATTTAACCGCCAAATCAGATGAAACACATAACCTAAAAACGCCACCTATGGGCAGACAATTCAGAAGAAAATAATTTCATACTAATTCATAAATTCAACCGATTGAAATTATATTGACTTTCATTCAAAACCAATCTCAAACTTTAATTTAAACAGTTACCTGAACTTTAATTTGAACACTAATTAGATAGATGGCCAAACGTATTAAAGGCACATACAAAATGGAAATCTATCTAAAAATAGAACAGGTTTTTCCGAATTAGTCACGTGGTTTTTATGGGATAACCACATCACAGAATGACAGGACACCATTAAAGAATGACAAGACCACATCAAATAATGAAACAAACACATCAAGTTGTGTAAAATGGTCAAAATTTGAAACATTATTACGTAATGTTAAAACCATATAAAGAATAGACAAATCATCATTACGAAATAACAAAACCACATCATGTAATGAAACAATTACATTACGTTAAGTCACATACACATCAAGTAATGATAAAACCACTTTGACTAAGGACACAACCATATTAAATAATGGTGAAACCACATCGAGTAATAACAAAACCGTATTGGGTAATGACAAAACTATATCAAGTCAATACAAAACCAGATCGTGTAATATCGAAATATCATTAAGAAATGACTATTCCATATTGAGTTATATCAAAACATCAAAATCATATCAAATAAAGACAAACTATTATTAAGTAATGATAAAACAACATAAAGTTATATCAGACTTCCGTATATGACAGCGGTGGCGTTCCATAGTTATTGGTGAAGCTTATCCAAATTACAAGGTACCGAACTCAACGGAAATATTCAAATCGGAATGTCCCTCTTCATTTTAAAACCTCAAACACATCGAGCAAATGGAAAACATTTGTCCTACTGCCGACTTGATACAGTCATTTCCTTGTGTAGAAAAATGGTGGATAAAACCTGCTATCAAAGCTAGCAAAACCTCTCAATTGTATGACAGTCGGATACAACTCCATTATATTAACAACAATGTGTGAACAAAACAAACAGAGTAAAAGTAAAAAGTGTCAGAAAGACAAATACAGCAATCATCATAGTGCTATACTCCTAATCAATATATTTCAACAATGATATTGTAACAAAATATATAACAAAATAGCATATAGATATAGCACATAAGCAAAACCGAATGACAAGAATACAAAAAAGACCACATCACAACACATTCGTAGAGTACTGAGCTACGTCTGAAGGACTGGACTATATAGTAAAGGTACAAGACAATCATTTATAACTTGTGAAGTTGATACAAAATATTTATCAACAAGTTGTTGCCATCTTCCGATGAACTTATTATTAGAAATAGAACGAGACGTTCTTTGAAATAACCCTGGTGCATCAAAATTCGGCACAGACACTGGATACGTTTTTTTAAGGGCATACGATACAGTTTTGATCCTGTATTTACAAGTTCATGAAAATTTGCATATAGGCTATTTTATGCCTGATTAAATCAAATATTATGTAATAAAAACTATACCTTCATGTGCTACTTTTTAAGTAAAATGAGGTCTAAATTTTGTATATTTGCTAAAAATTCAGATTTGTGGCCGTAATTTCTTTTTCGAAAGAAAGACATAACTTTTTTGTTATAAAAGATAAACACAAATTGTTTTTTGTAAAATAATCGGTAATTTCTGCAATTTTTAAATATCATAAAAACTATACATTTTTCTTTATCAAGAAATAACTCTTTTTATCAAATGTCCATGAATTGAGGAAAAAAACGTCATTTTTTACTGCATGTTTATCAAAATAAAAACATATCCTCTATTTACAGTTTTATAAAATTTGGGTCACATAATCTCCCTGCAAAATAAAACAAAATGCCGTTTTGAAAAATAGTGGTCCATGAACTCGTTTTCAAATTAAATCCGTTTGAATGATAAAAATCAGTCGATAAATGCATCTTTTCCCGATATGTCACAGTTTGACGTCGCGAAA
The DNA here is from genome assembly GCF_036588685.1 of Mytilus trossulus. Taxonomy (NCBI): domain Eukaryota; kingdom Metazoa; phylum Mollusca; class Bivalvia; order Mytilida; family Mytilidae; genus Mytilus; species Mytilus trossulus. The sequence continues at coordinate 267,474 of NW_026963335.1, forward strand.
ATAACAAATTACGTTAGCAACGTCATTACCTTCCCTGTAACTGTATCGTATGCCCTTAAACCAAGAGATTCAATTGGTGAAGTTGGAATTATCTTTTCGTTACATTATCAAACGCCATCACGATAGGAAATATCCGTTCACAGATGATCGCAAATATGTTCTTGATATCGTTACTTCAATTCTATTCCCCTTTCCCCGAATGTGAACAACTGAATAAGATTAGTTAACGGGTTTGTACTAGCATCAGCAACAGGATATGTGCCATATGTACGATCTGCATTTCCCTCCATAGCATCTGAGATCACGCCTGTTTTTATTGGGTTCGTGATGTTCAGTTTTTAATGTTTCATGTTGTGTTGTGTGTACTATTATAAGTATGCTGGTCTTTCCTTTCTAGACAATGGTGTTGTAATCTTGTTTTCGACAAATTAATTTGAATGTCCCTTTAGTATTTTTAAATCTGAGTAGCAGCACTTTAATACTGAATAAGTAAGGACATATATATTCAATATGCATTGGTATACCGAAGCTACTAGTGTGGGGGAAAATTAATAATTACCAAATAAAAATTGGCTCGTTTGTTATAGATTCTGGTACTGAGATGACTCTCCTGTCAATTTCAAGGTACGATTCACAAAATGAGGCTGGAGAAGCCGTGTCTGTTGTTTCTTTAATTTCTAGTTCTGAATGATTACTGAAACCAAACGAGAAAAGTTTGGATTGTTAGGAAAGAACATCATCAATATTGCTGAATGGGAAATTGTATGCATATGCTAATCAAACCAAGGGAATGTTGTTACTAGAATTTGCATTAAAGTATTTTTTTCATCTAGTAAATTCAAATATGTAAAAACAAATATACCTTCATACATTTGCTACTTTTAGTGATACATCAGGTGGAGATTTTCCAATTAGTTTAACATAAAATTTCACTCTTCTTACATCACATCGATCGTTTGGATAAATATTCCTTCGTATTTATAACACATATAAATAGAAGCTAATTTTAGTAACCCTTTTGCAATATCTTCCTACATATTAAGTGTTTTTTTCTCATAAAAAATGCGACAAATATTCTTCATACACAATCCACACAAATGTCAAGAGGGGTCCATTTATTTGTTTATAAACAAATGGCTCAATTCAAAATGCAAGTTTTTATTCTCGCGACACCCTATTTAGTTGCAAAACGTGTAAAACAATATCTATTAAAAAAATATTGCCATCAGCATTCCATGTAAATGAATATAAATATACAGTTAGATCATATTCTGAAACAATATAGAAATACCTTCCTTAAAACATCATAGACATAAGTACCTGTCGAAAACTAGACTGAAAGTGTACACAATATCTATTTATGATACAGGTACTAATCAATACAATTTCATACATTTACCTATGATAAAGCTCAGTGATTCTTATTATATATGATACTCTTTTTAAATCCTCATATCATAATAAATATTTCATTGACTCAGTCGTGTTCTTACATGCTGTTTCTGTTATGGCACATGATGTCTTGGTTCCATGATCAGGAAGAAAGGATAATTTTTCAAACACATGTTAAACAATAAAAAAACTAATTTAACAAACAAATAGTAGACATCATGGATAAAAACAAAGAGTATTTTACATGTAAGGAGCAAATTGTTTAAATCAATGATAAAAGGACTCCAGGTCTGCGACGAATAACATCAGTGTCATAAGTTTTTACCAGTTAGAAATAAGTTGCAAAGCTTTTTCTTTTCTTGTATTAAAGCCCGGTGGCATTGCTTGCAGTCATTTAAATACTAGTATGAATAATGAAATATATATTTGTGATAATAAACTGACGCTGCTGAAATCTTGAAGTGTTCGGCATGCAACATTTCCAGTTGTTTAACTGCCATTCGTTGACCTTTCTTTTATTATTGCTACGTTATTATTTTCCCTTGTATTGAGCACGGTTAATCATGCATGGTTTCGTCTTCATTCCAATAGTGATTTAATGATGGAGAATGTTGGTACCACATTGTTAACTTTGACAGTGTACATCTGCACATCAAAGGTCGATTTGTTTCTATTGTTAACATGATATTTGTGTGACAAGCGTTTTACATACAATTCCTTTTATCTAAATGGGTTATAATTTAAAATAACTTGTAACAAAACGGATTGTTCTTTTCGATTAAAGGCATATGGTATTCGCATAGTCATTCTATTTGAGTTAGGAGGGAACATGTGATGACATATGATGCCCATTTGACAGATGTAAGAGTCAGACTATGATATTTAAATGGTATTGCAATGTTGTCTGGGGCCCAAGGATTGCATAACATTTTGTCCGAGTGGACAGGCATTTTTCATTTGGTTTGGGTAGATCTTCTTCAGGTCGTTCGGGGTTTGGTCTGTTGATATACAAAGGTAATATACTAGAGAGTTGCATGGAAATTCGGATGGTGGATTTTCTTTCTGAGTAGGAAACTCATTGGTGGCCTTCGGCTGTTTTCTGCTCTCCGTAATGGTTGTTGTTCCTTTCAAACATTCCAAGTTATCATTCTGTGTTCTATTGGAATGAATTTGATTAGTCATGTTGTTTAAGCAACGCATACACTAATCAACAAGCGAGGAGCTCTATATATGCTCTAATACTGCATGTATCCGATGCTGAGAAAAGCTAGCGACCAACATCTTTAATTCCTAAAGGCAAATTATTAAACGTTTCAAACTAATGTAAAACTACTGTCAATATCCTGCTAGGTTGTTTTTAAAATTCTTTTCTAGATGATGAAAAGTTTATGCCAATCTGATACATCTTTCTGGTTGTAAATTATTGTTGTATCTTGATTTTGAATATCAAACTAGGAAAATGGAAATGAATCATAATTACTGGAAGTAGTAGAATTTCGAAAAAAAAAAACAGCAAAAAGAAAGTAGAAAAAAAGAGTTTTCCTAAATCACAATTTCACATTATTATATACACGAAAAGAAATTCTTCAATTTTTGAATTTAATGAGTTCATTTTTATGTTAGCTGTTTTGCATATTGCATATGAAGCAGTCAAGTACAATACTGTACACAGAAAGTAACCAAATGTTAGCGTGCAAAAAAAATTCCAATATTGCACTAGTGCAATATATCTTAAAAAAATCATGACGTCATCTACGACAAAAATTTAGTTTAAAACAATTTTTAATTTAAAATATTATATTGCTATATAATAAAAGGAGGGGCATTATTCCCAAGTATTCATGCAATAACCCTTTATTATTAAATTTATCAAAAATTTATTAACGCCTGTAACAGTATTGTTATTAAAGCTATTGACAAAAAATCTATAACAGGACCAATACAGAAACAGCCAGTTCATAACACTTTTATAAAAGGAATTAAAGAAATATACGTTTTTTTATTGAGCTAAGCCTTCCAATTGATATTTTATCGTGTCTTTTTATGTTGTGATGTTGTTCATATTGTTTCAGAAAAAGAGAGACGGTTTGGTAGCATTAAAACTTTTAACCTCGCTGAAAATGTTTGCACCTGTTCTAAGTCAGGAATCTAATGTACAGTAGTTGTCGTTTGTTTATTAAATTTATACGTGTTTCTCGTTTCTCGTTGTTTATTTAGATTAGACCCTTGGTTTTCCCGTTTGAATGCTTTTACACTAGTAATTTTGGGGCCCTTGATGGCTTATTGTTTGGTGTGAGCCAAGGCTCCGTTTTGAAGGCCGCACATTGATCTATAATGGTTTAATTTTATAAATTGTTATTTGGATGGAAAGTTGTCTTGACACTCAAGCGACATCTTCCTATATCTAATTAAAAAAATTAAACACCGGAAGTGAACGTCCCATGGGTCAATACGGCTGTTTTCCATATTGGCCCTGTTTTTTCTGTTTCAAGACATTAAAACGTTACAAAACATTGCATTAAACCTATCTATTTTATGATTTTTATTTAAAAAAATAATCCAAATGTTTTAACGCATAACCATTCCACCAAAGTTAAGAAAGGGCATAAGAGAAATTGAAACCGGAAGTTAACATCCCGTATTAGCACATGGGTCAATACGGCTTTTTTCTGTATTAGCCCTGATCGAAAAGCAATATTAACTCTCGATTTATATCGACAGTGGAACGTTTTCAGTTTTGCACATGCTGATTTATCCGTATTAGGGCTGGTTCACTCATATCATTTATACATTGAATTTATAAAATGATCATCTAGACTTTTCTGTAAGCTTTGACAAAGACAAAAACACAATTGGCTTGCGGAAAGGATAACTATGCAGCTAAGTAATCCAGTCGGTTTATGAACGTTAAACCTAAAGTCTCGTGTAGAGGGAGTGTCATGCTCTATTCATATTTTTGAATTCTTACAACAACTCATTTATGGGTTCTTGATGGCCTGTTGCAATACAAAATTTCTGTAACTTATTCAACATATCTTCAATTTTAGATCAGTTCACATCTCACGTTCTTAATACGTGCCGGTCTACCTTACAGCACATACCTATTATGTTTAAAACTGTTCATGGCTTCATTCTTCCTGAATATTTTTTAAGTTTAAAAAAATTATATCAAAGTAAGATTTATAACCAATCTTTTGTCGCAATTATGGCGCCTCGTGTCTTCTTCAGATCCTCTACGTTTTTGAATAGACCACAAAATTATGGTTGATCTCGGTTTGAAAGATGTCATTCCTGACTTCTATTTCTATGCCTTTTTAAAATGTGAGTTAAATTGTAAGGGATGTCAAAAATACATTACATGTAGGGACGTTCAAGTTCAATCTGATGCCTCGTGAGGGTAGAGCGTAATGCTCTCCACACATAACGAGAGAACCGTTGCAAGAATTCTACGAAGGGTGTTAGTGGCCTGTTGCACCGCAAAACCTCGTACTTATCATTCGAGTCTGTCTCGATTACTTTTTTTTTTAATTTGCAGGATTTGCATACATCTACGGAAATGTTGAAGTTCTTTATACCAATAGATCAATATTCATATTCTAGATCATGATATGGATTAAATGTGAATTATTTATATTCCATAATTGCCAATTTTTCTTGTCTGTTTTTATATGAACAAAAACCTTTTTTTTCAGCTTGTGTTGTTGTCCATTTGTAAATGTTAAGTGGATATATATTCGATTTCTCACAGGCAATCGATCAATTTTGTAAGGACAATAAAAATTAATATTAATTGTTGCAAGATATTTATTCAATACATTTGTACAACTCAACCAGAGAATTATTTAGTAAGAAATAACAGAATGTAAAAACAAATGGCATTTTCCCTTAATATAAATACTTTTTAAGGAAACATGATTGAACGCACATGAAACAAATTCAAATATCACATCTGAATGCTACCGGCATACATGTTTATCCTCTCAAGTATTTATAGGTCTTGAATATTTAACTACACAATTACATATTCAATAAATTCAACAACTAGAGGCCCTAAGGTTACATAATCCATGAACTGCATTTAAAAGTGCATATATATAGCATATTCATTTAACAGTAATATTCTTCTTCTTATCCGGATCACGAGGTTCCTTGCAGTCAACACAACACCAGTACGTTAAAGTCAAATTAAATCTAGACGTGAATTATTTATCGAGGGCCGCAACAATCTTTCAGCGTTTCAAACCAACATTGCATGAAGAAACATTGAAGAAGATTGTTCAAAATAAGCCTATTAGATTCAAAAGTTGTGAAAAAATCGACAACAAGCCTTTTTGACATTGGGCTAGTGTTCAGAATTTTTTCATGAAACTGTGATTTTTTAAAAGGCTTCACTGTTAGCTATATGTCATACTTCCCAATGCAATCCAATCAACTTAAGATTAGGAATGTTAGAAGTTGGTCACACAAGTGACACAACCATCAGTTTCACTATCTTTCGCAGCAAATGAGACGTTACTTAGGTAAAGGAGCCCTTCGAAACTAAACATATCAAAATGAGAGGTTTTCGTACAGCCTAAGACGACCTCTGAAACATCATTCCTAACATATTTGTTTCAAATTGGTAAGAAATGTTTGAATATTCTTTTAAAAAGTGAAATGTTTACTGGCCTGATGACGTCGACCTGTTGAAGGGATTGCAATAGCTCACATGATCTTTGAAACCATGTGAATTAATATAAAAATAAGAGAAATACCATTATATTCTAGAAAACCATCGATTGTCAAAAAGGGCTTTCCAACGAAACATATGAACTTGCAACAACTTGGTGACCCTCTATTAGAAATCTACTGCTAGTAGACTGTTCTACCCTTATTTATGGACGGTATACACATATCTGCTTATGATGGCTGCTAAGAATAGAACTGATTTCCTTGCCTGTCTTAAGTGAGCTAGAGTACAAGTAAGTTTGTTTTCCAGAAAACATCTATACTGGTTTGAATTTGCTTGTTTGAAAGTTGATAATTCTGTAAATGAACATTTACAGACGTCATCTTCGTAAAGTCTTGTCCTTTTAGTGTAACTTTATCTTAAAATATTTTGATATCATGTTTAACATTCCGGAACTTTTGTATATTTAGGTTTGGGACTATTTGTGGCATTTATTTTATACTATGATTTTTTTTCAAAAACAAGCATTATCTAGCTCTTTGCCGTGTAGGTCCTTCGTCTGTTCATAGATATTCGAGTTCTATTTTGAAAGTCGTATTGATATTATGACAAGCATTGCCTCTCCATCATGGGGATTTGGGTGCTATATAGTGATGATTCATATTTCTATATCTTTGAACACATTGTCATTAAGGTCTTCATATTCTTTCTCATGATCGATGTGAAAGCTTTCTTTTATCATCCTAAAAACATAAAACAAAATTTATTTTGATTCATATGTTTTTACACTCATTCTGATATCAGTAATCCTATATATTTGTGTTATTGTTATTGTTGTTACCTTGTTTTCTTACTTATTAAAGCAAGGTGATATAATCAAATTAAAAATAAAATGTTTTTTTTTTTTTTATCTCAGTTTCATTTGCTAATACTACTTTACTGAAAGTACATGTTTCAAATAACTGTTTATTGCAAAACACTTTCACCAACAATTGGACGTCTGTGAACAGGTGAAATATATTTAAATGCATTGGTTAAGAATTTTTTTTACTCAAACAGTATACACATGTATACGGCTAAATATTCTGAATGCTAATTTGATTGAGACAAAATGTTCTAATAATGTATTGAATATCAAGTGATGTTTCTCTCTTATAGTCTATATGAAGACTCAACAAATGATTGCATTGAATTTATTACAATTAACATACCGTTTTTCTGTTCTTACATGCTTCTTTTTTTATGACAGCCATAATCTTTTTCAAGTTATTTCGTCCTAACGCATCTTATCGTGGTGTACCTAAAATGATATTTAGTCATAACTATCTTGGTAAACCTTCCCTAGTCTGAAATGAAGGTATAGCTGTGATATAGTAAAATCATTAATAAAAAAACAAAATTATGCTTTAGTTTAACTTATTTATCAGTTAAAATAGAAAAAAAATGTAAAAGGAATATAAAAACAATTCTTAAATTTTTTCGAAGAAATCATCTATGAACATTCTGATATTTAAAAAAAAATCATCATGATATAAAAATAGATAAACTAGGTAAAACATATTGATGGATAAAAACATTACATGTCTCAACGGAATCACATCGATGCAACTGAAATTACAAAAAGTAAACCAATATGTCAGTGTTATACGATATGACTGAAATACATCTTTAATTATACTTTTCATATTCATTTAATAGACTACTTTCGAGTTCATCCGTCACCGGCAAAAACTCGTCAATTATGCACGCCTTTATGACGTCATTTACCAGATAGAGGGGTCGCCTGTATCCCACTATTTACGTTCATCAAGCGTCTTAGTGATCGTCTTTGAGTAGGATAATCTAGAAATAATGGTTGCTCTATAGGTACTTACTGACAATTCCCTAATGACAGCAGTGTTGCTTGTCAATTTTGAGAATTCAATTTGCCGAATAAGTCGTACAATATAGAATTATAGTTTTCCAACCACTAGCTCATCATTGGAAGGGAAGTGACGACGCCCCTAAACGCACAAATGACGGTGATAAAGGCGCGTATAATTGACGAGTTTGTCCCGGTGACGGATGAATGTGAAAGTGGTCTATTCACTTATCATTTGAAATGATGAGACAATTAATTAAATCGTAAAACAAAGTACAAAGAAATGCATGACTTGTTCAATTATTTGCTGTTTATTTTTGACCCAATAGTATTCAGTTAGTCACTAATATGTAAAACTAATTCAAAGACATACAAAAAATGCTTTCCAATTAAAAAGAGTAAAGTAAATAAGAAATACAATATTTAAAGCATCAGACAACATTTATTAATAGCATAATATCTTGATATGTTAGTTATCCCTCCTTTTGCTGTGAAGAGGATACATATATTCTAAATCGTCGATAACGCCATGTTTATGGCATTAATGTGTGCATGTGCATAAGCATGTGATTGAATGTTACTATCATATAGGCTAAAATACAAATGCATCTCATTAAATGTAAGCTTTTTAAAATTAAGCTTTGAAAAAATATGAAAGAAACAGTACCCTCTGCATTTTAAAGGAGGGTAAAATATGTATGTTGCATCTCTATATATGCAAGTGAAAAAAAAATAGCACACTATTAACAATATAAGAATAAAATAGAAGTTAATTAAAATGTGTTATTTTCATTTTTCATTCATTACAATCCTCAATACATGAAACATATAAATATATAAAATGTCATTCAATTCAATGTTGAGTGATTTCAATTAATATACTTGAAAAAAGGTTCCTGTATTTGGAAATCAATAAGTATAGACATCTGATTAATTTATGAAATTATTTTTTCTCTTACCATTGCAACCGGAAAAATATAGGATAGTAATGTCAGGTATGTTGTTCCAGTTGCCAGGTGTATGTATACAAGATTGTGGGAATCTAATATCGCTATGTATGCTTAACCAATTGTTCCATGTAAATTTAAGACAAATTTCAGCTGTTGTAAGCCCACACGAAACAGGATTATCATTTATGTTTCTGTAAAATAAATATTTCATAAAATTGAATGAAAATAATATGTAGCAATGACATCAAACGTCCAGGTGTATAATGGTATTTTGATGGTAAATAAAGGCAACAGTATTATACCACTGTTTAAAATTCTTAAGAGGCAATGCCAGAGAAAACCAGGCAGAACTTGGAAATTTTGTTCAACTTGGTCATATTGGGTTATTATGTATAAAAAAATGAATTTGATTTTTCAGTAAATTTGACTGCTTATATAGGGAAATATGGGTATTAATTTCTCAACAAAAAAAGCCCACAATATAGCAATTGCTATATATTCTAAAAGGTGACCATGAATATAGCAGGAAATTATTATAACATCTCTGGTATCTGTTGATATGTAAATGTTCTAATGCAGTAAACTGTCGAGAAACAGCAGATTGTTTTCGACATTTTGGTGTTTAGACATACCATTTTTAATGTGCGTTTTGTTATGCGTTTACTTTTCTACATTGGTTAGAGGTATAGGGGGAGGGTTGAGATGTCACAAACATGTTTAACCCCGCCGCATTTTTGCGCATGTCCCAAGTCAGGAGCCTCTGGCCTTTGTTAGTCTTGTATTATTTTAATTTTAGTTTCTTGTGTACAATTTGGAAATTAGTATGGCGTTCATTATCACTGAACTAGTATATATTTGTTAAGGGGCCAGCTGAAGGACGCCTCCGGGTGCGGGAATTTCTCGCTACATTGCAGAAATGTTGGTGACCTTCTGCTGTTGTTTTTTTTTGGTCGGGTTGTTGTCTCTTTGAAACATTCCCCATTTCCATTCTCAATTTTATACCAAAAGTGATGCTCTCCAATTTAAAAACCGATAAAGGTTGTAATCAGCTGTTTGGTTAAATGAACTTCTGCTGCATATTTTTATACATAATTGACCATTTTGATACGATTTAACAAAAGTATATAACTTTTTGGTGTTTGGAAACTTATTTCCCTCATCAAGAGATTGTTGCATACATGTACGGGTGATCTATTCCTAGACACATTGGTTTAATAAAGGCAGTTACAAATTCTGTACGGGAATGAGGATTATTTATAAGACTGAAATTATTGTACTATTTGCTGGAAATGTGGAATATGAGGAATTTAAAGCCATTCGTGAGTAGTTTTGATGATTCAGCTGGAAATGATACAGTTTGCTCCCACCTTAAAACAGTACATGATATATCATGGACAGGACACCAAAGACAAAGAAAGATCTAAATGCCATAATTTTTGGCATCTTGAAAATTGGAAAGGCGGATCTCTTTGAAGCAGATGATAGTTTTAATGTATAAAAGAATTCTTTGCGACAGTTATACCAGTTGAAACAGGTAATAGTTTAAATTATGGAAGTTTGAAATTACTTCTGGGATAAATTGATACAAAAAGGCATCAATCAAAGCTGAGACTATTAAACTAGTATAAACAAGTCCCAGATCAAAGCATTCAGAAGATTAAATAAATTTTACTAAACATACTTTTCAAAATGTCTTTTTTAAATTGAATTAAAATAAAATTATTGTTTGAATTTTCTAGACACATTCATTTGTTTGATGCTGCTTTATTTTGAAAACTAGAAGACATTTACCAATTACAATGTTTTCCCAACTGACAATCATGAGGCCTTTTTAATAATCTCAATTCATCCCCACTTTCCACCATGCTTTTAGTAACAATGTGAAATTATTATCTGCAAATTTATGATCAGTGCTGAATGCAATTTTATACAATTTTATTTACATGTTCAAACATTATTTGAACATGTTGAACATGTTGAACAGGATAATAATATAAAATAAAAAAAAATTATCAGACTCAAAAGTTACAAAAGAAGAAGATTGTGTATGATCATGATGATTGCCAATGAGATAATCACATGTGCAACTACATGTATCCTCCATATACACAACAGACCATGTCATCTTATTCATTATGTTTATCATTAATATGTACATGAATATCCTGTACATGTAAGCAACTACAAATGAATACATTTGTATATACATGTAGAATAGATACATGTATAAAAAGATGTGGTATGAGTGTCAATGATACAAATCTCCACCCAAGTCACAATTTATAAAAGACAATCCTACAGTTATCAGGATAGTCATATATGTTTATGTCAGATCTACATGTAAACAGTAAGCTTAATTTGTTAAAAAGCAGGAGAAAATTGTTGCTTTTTAAATTATGAGAGTCAAATTCTTGTTGTTGTAATTTTGATTGCTACATATACAATGTACCTATATTTTATATGACCTTATGACATACGAAAGACACATATATTTTAAAGTGGTTATTGCATATACATGTATCTATTTAAAAAAATAAAACTTGTATATCAAATCTTAGATAATTGTGTTGTTAATCCACTATTTAGATGGGTTCTTTTGGGACGACAATACCTTTGTTTCATACATTTGTTGTTTATTGTCCTTCATCATGTTCATGTCCTTAAAAACAAAATCTAGACATGATATACACAATGGCGGATCCAGAAATGTTCATAAGTGGAGGCCCACTGACTGACCTATGAGGGAGCCTGCTCCAGTCATGCTTCAATGATTCCCTATATAAGCAACCAAATTTCCCCCCAAAAATCCCCCTCCCCCCTAAATCCGCCTCTGATACATGATACAAGGATTTCAAACTTTTAACATTTAGTACAAAACTGAAAAAAATAGCTTATTTTGAGATCTTGTCTTTAGTATTTACAGATACATCATTGTACATTTGTACATGTACATGTTTGATCATGGTGAGCATATAAGGTTAGTTTGACTCAAATATATCAAGTAAACTTGTTAAGTTACCTTTCTGTTCTAAATTTTTCATTTAAATCATTTTGTACATTAGCCTGTCCATTTAAAAATAGAATTAATCAAACAAAAAAGTCTTGTAACTTTAAAAGGTTGAAAAAGTCTTCTATGTTTTAATATGATAAGATGTTAAGAGATCATTACATATTTTCCACAGGTTCTTAGAATAATAAAATAACTAATTTGATATTAAATAAAATTTTCCAAATTCAAATCAAAGAATAATTGTTATACTGCAATCAGCTATTTTACTATACAGATAAAGCTATACGTATAAACATAAGCTATATAAGTCAATGACCCCAACTAACCTATAAGCCCCGCCTTCTTATTGTATTTCATCAACAACGTCACGTCACGACCATGACAACGTAAAGTAAAAATGGTCAAACTTTTATGAATTTAAACTTTTATGTCTTCAAATTGGTTATTTATATACCATGGTTATCAAATGTTATCAATTAAGTTCATTTTCCCTTTCTAATTCCTTAATATGTCAATGTTTTGCCGCCTGGACTACGCTCTTAGGGAAATACCCCAAAATGGTACCCAAAGAGGGAAATTCCAAACACTTTTTTTAACAATTTTTGTTACATAGTTTTTTCATTTTTAAATATTTTTTTTCGATTTCAGTATAAAAACAATATACGTATAGTAGATATAGGAAGATGTGGTGTGAGTGCCAATGAGACAACTATCCATCCAAATAACAATTTAAAAATTAAACCATTATAGGTTAAAGTACGGCCTTCAACACGGAGCCTTGGCTCACACCGAACAACAAGCTATAAAGGGCCCCAAAATTACTAGTGTAAAACCATTCAAACGGGAAAAGTGTCTTGAAATATGAAATTTATTTGTTTTCGGCACGAAACGGGAAAATGCTCGGTAGAACCTCGCATTTTCCCGTTTCTAAGCCTCATACAAATAAATTTCATATTTCAAGACACTATACGTATATTGTCTAAATCACCTGATAAGCTGTTATTTCTTTAAAAAGATTAAAGATACATCAGCTGACAGACTTACATTTAGAGGAGCCTTTAATTAGAGAAATGGATCAACTTGATTTTGAAGTTAACCTACTGCATTTATATGAAAAATTCAGAAGTAAGTACCAGTATCTCTTAAAGTACATTTTTTACATGTTTATCTTCATTTAGATAGAGTACCATATAAGATAAAGTATGTGGAATCTTAAATCCAATATATATGCTAGACATTATACATCAGTACATACATGCACATAATGCAAATCATAATAAGAAGGCATAACAATTGAACTGTTAAACAATTATTAGATGACCCGTGTCACCTTAATTTAAGAAAAAATTAAAACACAGAGAACACACAGGCAAAAATCAATGAGACCATGTACTCCAGATATGCAAGAAGGGTTTTAATCTCCAACAACAAATGAATATGAAGTCCTGAATGAGGAATCCTCTAAAAAATTATATCAAACTTCAAATATGTGTACTTGAATACATGTATATATAATATTCAAATTAATTTAAAACATTTTCAAGCAAAAAACTGATGTATAAATGTATAGCTTAATTGTTCCTTTATTTTTTTTCAGGTGACTGAGCTAAAAGAAAAACACACATGAAAATGTAACCAGTTTGGCACCATCACAGTGACCAACATAACATTTGAATACCTTTTAAGTTTTTTATGTATATGTTTGACTTTTGGAAATATTTCGGCAGTTTCTTCAGTAAATGAGACACATCAATGTTGAAAATGACAATTTTGATAGAGGACAATTAAAAGACTACCAACTTAATTGTTTATGGATCTTTATCTTATAAAATACTATTGGATGTCTAAAAGAATATTTCAATTTCTTGTGAAACTATTGAGATATTTATTATGATTCATGTGTTTATAGGCAAATATTTATATATGTCATTTATGTTAAGCAAGGGTTAATATCATGTTTATGAATTAAAAAAAAGATGTGTATGTGTTGAACTTGATTAAAAAAATTCCAAATTATTACAGAGTAACCAAAAATGGAATCCATGTGTATTAAAACAAATCTGTTAAAAGGAAAAAAAAAGTCAAAAGTTGTATTTTTCAAAATAATTGTGTTAATATTTCTGTGCTATTTAGAAATATGTGCACCAAAACAATTTTTTTTATATAAGTATCATTGTGGTATGCCCTTGTTTATTTTTTGTTTTGTGCAGTACATGCATTTGAATCTTGTTCAAAATCCATCGATTGAATAAACATGATAAACTAATTGTTATGTTAACACTGTAGCTAAGTATATGTCACATTTAATCAGGCCAAGATATCCATCTTATAAAAAATGGTGATTTGATATGATTGCCAATTTCACAGCGGTACGGTACCTTTTATAGTTATCTTTACGTCATAATCCTTGTGACGTATGGAAAGAATTATCTGTTGCCTTATTCTGACTTTTATACAAACCAAGTGATGAAGATAAACAATGCTTCTATTTCCAAAAGTTGTGAAGAAACTGCTATGGAACACAATAAAATCAGAAGATGTAATATAATTGTAATGAGACAACTCTCCATTAAGAGACCATACAATGTAAAAGTTTATAGTAATAGGTACAGCCTTTAATAAAGAAATAACCACTCTGCATATCATATTTGATTTTGCAAAAACCAAGAGCATGCTTATTTTGTCACTATCAAGTATATATGTGCAAATATTAATGTATTCATCTTGTGTCCGTCCTCTAACTAAAGCTGACCTTGGAAAAATGATTTTAAATCCCCCCCCCCAAAAAAAAAAAATTAAAAATTAAATGGACAAGATCTATGGTCATGATGGTCATGCCAGTTGGGAGTTTAGAATATATTAGGTTAAAAAATGAGGATCTAATCAGTTTTCATATGACTGCAAACAATTTTTGGGATCATATAATGGTATTATGTCGTCATCGTTGTCGTCTGAAGACACATTGGTTTCCGGACATTAACTTTAGTTTTAATGAATGGATTTCTATGAAATTTAGTAAGAAGGTTCAATACCCCTAAAAGGAAGGTTGGGATAAATTTGGGGATGATGGAACACTACACATTATCTTGAGGTGCTGCACACATGTGCCAAGTATCAAAAGATTTTGTCACAGGGCAAACAAATCTTGCTCCCTACACAAAAGTGTAAACAAAATCATCTTTTTACTTTGAAATCAAAGGTCAAAGTACAGCCAAAAATTGTATTGTAGGTAACTGTGGCATTGACTTATGATCTACATGCCAATTCAATGAAAGTGTTCTTGCATTTTCCAACTAAGTACTTTTATGGTGAAAATTTGTACAAAAAAGGACAAGAAATGTATAGGGTACATTTTATGGTTGCTATGGCAACCAAATGAACAAAGTGGTGATGAGACTGCAACTTTTTTTCTTTATTTTTTTTCATCAAAAACTATCACTTAAACATGATAAATACAATAAAGATGCAAAAGTTTATGGTATTTTGCAACTTTATCGATGTGATACCATTTTGATTTGCCAAAGCATAATTTTCTCAATTTTACAATTTTCTCCATTTTTGCATTTGTTTTCATCTTATTTTTTTGAAAATAAAAAAGATACCAAAAGTTTTATTTCAATTATGTTTTACACCAACATAGAACCAGACTTCCATATAGGTAATTTAGTCATAAGTGGTGTTTTCATCTGGTAATGAATAATTGAAAACGGTTGGATTTTTTTTTCAAGTCTCCTTATTTAAGCTTTTTTTTACCTTATTTTTTGAAAAAAATCAAAGAGATACCAAAAATTTTATTTTTATTATTTTTAACATCAACATAGTTGTAGACTTCCATATAGATAGTTTAGTCATAAGTGTTGTTTTTCTCCGATGATAGATAATTGAAAACGGTTAGAAACTGGCTTTTCCCCTATACATTTCAATGACAAATATCATTAAAAAAATGTTAAATTCACAAATTAAAAAAAATTTTATATTTTCCCAGTCAGTAGGTTATACTGAAAAGGTAAAATGTATGTTTGACCAAATTTTTTTTTTAGTTGAACAGTCCTGTCTGGTGCTCTCTGACATTGCCTCTTAAATCATTTGAAAAAAATATAACTTCGGGTAACAAACGAAAACTAGGGAAACGCATCGAATAAAAGAGGAGAACAACGACATAACAGAAACACAACCTTAAAAATGTAACACACACAGAAATGAACTACACTATAACAATGGCAATTTTCCTGACTTGGTAAAACAGTCGTATTCATGTTTATATAAAATATGCCATATAACATATGACTTCTGTAGAATAACCGTTTTTTTTTATTCTTGTTGCATTTGTTGACTTGTTCTGTGTCACAACCACCACACAACCAAATATATAAGCTTAAGATAAAGGAACAGTGAATGGGCTATGTCACAGATTTTGCTTAAAGTTTGCATACAATCGTTATTCGTTGAACTACAACTGAGAATCGAAAAAATAATGCATTTATCTCTTAATCTTATTATCTGAAATATTAAAGATTGATTTTTTTCATATTTATTGAATATTTGTATAGAAAGTACATAAAATCGGGGTAAAAAACCTCTAAAATTTGTTTTAAAATAATTTAATCTCTTATTCTACTCAATAGATTTTTTTTTAGAAACTATATGTTGTTGATATATACATTTCTGTGACACAAAAATAACATCTTGTCACGGACTTTTTTTTGTCTATTAATCAATTTGTTTCTTAAACTGAAGTGAAAAACGTCAAAAATAAAAAATTTACGGCCTGCAACGCGATAACGTTACGATTATTTCGATGTATTGTGCGATTTTTTTTTCACAAAAAACAATCTTGAGTGAAGTTTAATGTAAAAACGATGTCGGTGACCCTATCTTTATTTTGATTAATTAAATGGAAATTTCTGTACCAAAAACATATAAAACAATCTATGGAGTAGAATAAGAGATTTGATGATTTTAAGACAACATGTAGAAGGTTATTCGCCGATTTTATGTACATTCTATACAAAAGTTTTGAAAAAATTCAATCAGTAATATTTCAAAGGACAAATGAGAAAAATGCATTGTTTTTTCCATTGTCAGTTGCAGTTCATTGAGCTAGAGTTGTATGTCAAATTTTATTAAAATCTATGACATAAACATTTACTGTAACTTAACATTAACATTATCTTCTTAGTTATACTCACAATTTGTACAAGTTTATGTTACTGCTAAATGTATCCCAGGAAATATGCGATATTCTATTACTTAACTTGCTTAAAAAGAGGTGCGAAAGATACAAGAGTGACAGTCAAACTCATATCGACAGATATTTCTACTATATAACACGTTCAAAGGAAAGGATATGGTATTATGGCTCATTTTCAGTAATACATAAATCATAAACAATAAGTTGCTGTAACATTATAAAAAATGAGACAACTTAAAAATCACACGCATTCAACAACATGATCAAAGCAAAGTAAGTGGACATACAAAGAGTTAACAGTCAAAACGCATACTGGAACAGCAAACATTAGATACAATGGATAAATATACAAACAGCTACCAAAACGAATTTTCAGCTTACGCGCAAATAGTTTTGAAAAGTCTAGGTTTCTCTTTTTTGATAACTATTGTCAAATTTTTCAAATTGAAATTAAGACCGTTGGTTTTCCCGTTTTAATGGTTTGACTCTTGTGAATTTGGGTCCCTTTATAGCTAGTCGTTCGGTGTGAGCCAAGGCTTCGTGTTGAAGGCTGTGCATTGACCTATAATGGTTTACTTTTTTTAAATTGTTATTTGGATGGAGAGTTGTCTCATTGGCACTCACATCACATCTTCCTTTATCTATGATAAAAAGTAAAAAGGTATTTTCCTAATACACTGTTTATTCTTTTATTACATTGGTTGCAATGAATTACATTGATTTCCCAGTTAGATAAAAAACGATAATTTCACATGTGAAATAAACGTGGTTATTTCACTCTCTGACGTCATACAACAATAGGCGTTGTCAAGACGTCGATAACGTCGAAACAAGACATGCGTAGGAAAAACATATAGTTCCTAACATTTTCGTCATTAATTTGATAAAATAAGCAATTTGACAATGTAATAAAAAGTATAACTAATCGCCGTATTTGAATATCAAAAATAAGACAACTTGTGACCGAACGCCGCTATGGATTAAACTCGTGCTGCGCACTCGTTTAATCCATGCGTCGTTCGGTCACGCGTTGTCTTATTTTTTTATATTCAAATACGGCGATTAGTTATACTATAAATAATGTTTAAGTCGGCTGGTATCTTTTAACCTATTCAACGTCGTTTTTTAATTCAGATTTTTGGTTTAAACCATCACTGATGATAATACATTTCGACCTGCGTTAATGTTACATCAAATTATAATCCGTAGTTTGCAGTTTGTATCATAACTAATAATGACCTGTAGTATATCTGATATATATTGCATTATAGCCAATTCTGTTTTACCAAACATGAAGGCAGATCAGCTACTGAAAACACTGACATGCTAACCCTGTCGATGTACCCGTCTTCCTCCTTTTAAATTCATGACATTTCCCAATTTTTGTTTCTCACCTTTACTTTGAGGTATATCATAACAATGTACATAAAGTGCCAATCCAGTTGGTTCATTTTCACTGTCGTATGCGAGTATGTCTATTGTAAAAAAAAGGATCATGGGATAACTGGAATTGATTACGTTTCGAAAAGACAAAAAAAAAAATTAGTTGAATCTAAGTTTTAACATATTTTCATTGTGATATGTCGTTTAACAGTGTTAAAGTTCAAATATGTGTTATGAAGGAATCATGAAATAGAATATCGATTATTAAAAGCGATCCATTTTAACTATAGATGCAATGAATTATCACTGTACGGGCAATCATTTCTGATGTAGCATTTTCGAAGATGCAACGATTTTTTTTATTATAGATTGATGTGATAAATGAACTTGCAACACATGAAAAATCTTACTTGATTACTTTAATATTTATATCTATTTATGACTTTTTATATGTCAAAAAAACTGGCTGGTCGCTTATCCTTTTTCCCACAGTATTGACATTTGTGAAATGTATTGCAATTTTTATGTCTTTGTCATTCAAAATGCCTTTCGAAGTTGCAAACTCCTGTTTACATAAATCACACTGATAGTTGTTGTTGTCTACATTTTTGGCAACTTGGTGCATGTCGTTTCAAATGATTTTTGTACAAAAATGACTTCTCGCATTTCCCATTTATATATGGCTTGTTAACATGGGCACCAAAGACCTGTTTCTACAGAAATGTTTCACTACAAACAGGGCAGGTGTGATTAAAAGCTTCTATAAATTTCTCCATATGGTAAGCAGGAAGCTAGGCCAGTTCTGCTTTTAAACTGAATGGAACAAAAAGTACAGATCAGGCCCTCTTTATGCTTGCACTTCTTTTGCTCATTGAGAAACGCGTTATATTGAAACTGTTATCCACACTGGTCACATATGTGTAACTCTTTAGCTAGGACATATACAGTGAAAATGGTATTTTAGGATCTGCACTTTACATACATTGTAATAAACTTTGTTAAACATACATTACATAGATATGTCAGGGACAATGAGCTATTGTGCATTTTAAAATATCAATAAAGACTTCATTTCAAAATCACGAAGTCATCAAGTGAAAGTTAATATATTCCGTCGTCAAATCCGTCGATCAACAATTCAAAATAAATGTTCATTCACACCACATGCTCACCGTAAACAAAAACCCCAATAATTGTCCTAAAACAACCCAAACAAATATATAAATTAGACAGCGTAAAAGATATAACGTTTTTCCGTGTTTGTTATGTAATTTGTTTTAAATTAAAAAAGACAATGAATGACGCAGCAACAACATGTTTAGGGAAAACGGTAATATTTCCCCAGCATTAGGTTGGCCTTTTGTGTACCCAAGATAGGCGAAGGAAGTCAAATTAGGAGCGCTGTGATTGGATGTTAGGGTACAATATTTTTTTTATTTATCTATGAATAACTGCAGTGTGTAAATTAATAATATTAATTTTAAAACCTATTGAAATATTTTCTAGAGAATTATTCGAAAAGGCTTCCAAAATTTCATAAATTTGGTGCAAAATGACGGTGGGTATGGATAAAATAAACCAGCTCCGTTGGAAATTGGTCATGATACTATTTGGCTTCAATTTTTAGAATACAGTTATAAAGTTCTAACACTACACATAACTGTTTTATCCAGGTTTTTATTATAAAAACTTGTAAATTTAGAAAATGTTAGTATTGTCGCCTATGGCAGAAATAATAGTACCGTTTTCCCTTTAGTGTACTTCTACAAGAGGAAGGTGCTTGATCTCTTACCCCGTATGCTACTTTATACCTCATTATTGTTTTTCGTTTAATGCTTTGTACATAAACAAAGCTGTCAATTTTAGGTTTTCAATGTCAATTCTTGGTCTTTCATACGGTATGGTGTTTGTTAATTGTTGAAGGCCGTACGATGACCTGTCGTTGTCACCTCCTATATAATTTGGTCTTCATAGGAGAGTATTCTCATTGGCAATCAATCAAATTTTCTTATTTATTTTGATCTAAATTGTCCATTTGCTAATTCCCGTTATTGACCCTGTAATTAGAGACCTTTTTTAATTGTCGCTCTTGTGAGGGACATTAATTTTTATTAACAATCAGTAGCATATTTACCTGACGATATCGCGATATACGCATTTAGTCGGATTTTAACATATGCTTGTGATTCCGGTATTGATAAAAATAAACAAACAAATGTGGAAATATTCAGGACTCAATTGAATCTATGTTTAGGTAAGATGTTGCAAGCATACAATTTTTGTTGCGTCTTAAACGTTAAGAAGCAAATAATCTTTAACTACTTTATTGAATTATTTTGTAAAAACGTTAATTATGAGCTATGCAGAGATGGGTCCGATTACTTTCAATGTAATTGATTAAATTACAATTACTTTGTCATTTGTACGATTAAATCAAATTAACAATTACATCATTTCTGAAAGTGTCTGATTGAATTAATGATTACATTGGCAAAGTAATCATGATTACATCTGATTACAATGAATAAAAAAAACACAAAAAAAACCATTTTTAATGATGTGAATGAATTAACGTTTAATATATAACTATAGCACTTTGTCAATAGGATTTTGTATTGTATATCATAAAATGACAACCTCAAACTTTATCTATTTAATAAACCACAAAAGTTCACTACATAAATGTACATACATAAACATTGTTTCACTGGTTACGACCCATTACACTTTATCATAATTTATCTCTGAATTATTTTGACTTCAATTGAATCTGGCTTTATAAAGAGTTTGATGTTTGTCTTCTGACCTCTTCCATATTTTGTTTGAATTTCAAGGTGTAGTGTATGAAAGTTAAAAATATGGATGAAATAAAGTTACCAGATAAAACTATTTAAAATTTGAATAGAAATGTTTAAACAAATTGTTAACAAAATACAATACTATCATGACTATAAATCAATGCATTTTACATGTCCAGCCCAAGTACATACTAAAATTTACCTATTTAAGCAAGATATTTGTCCAATGTTTAATTTAGTTTTTGCTAATTAGATAAATTTTCACATGTCTGATTAATCTTTTATCATATATATTGTCCTAAAGCTACATTATGTATACTCAATTGGTAATTGCAATAAAAACAAACCTTAATTGGTTTCCTACCTATTTTAGTTGACAAAAATCTCAATATTAACTAAAGATTATAATTCAGGGTTAAAAAATGGGGGGGGGGGGAATTGCTATATCTGTAGGGTGCTTAAATATTATAGTTTTTAACAAAATATACATGTACATCTTTAAATTGTGGATATACATGTATGTACCAAATACCATATATTTTTCCAGAGACATAAAATTGTATAGCATGTTTCTTCTTAGGCTAATGATTGATTTTAAATACTGTAACAGTTTATTTTATACTAAAGTATATAAATCAATTATAAACATGCTTTAAAAAGTTAACCAAACTATCTTAACTTGTTGAATATTTATTAAATAAGAAGAACAAAAGGGTTTAATGACCATAAACCACAGTTCAAGATTTTTTCATTGTAATCAGAATGTAATCATAAAGTAATCAGGATTACAGGGCATTTTGAAAAGTAATTGATTAAATTAAATTACATGTAATCAGATTTTTAGCTGATTAATGATTACAATGATTACTTTGAACATTGTTATCAACTACAGCTGATTAACGATTACAATTACAATTACCCCAAGTCTGGAGCTATGAGAGTCAAGTGACTTGAGCATTTTTTCTGAGGAAGTTTTAAAAAATTTGAAAGAATTTTTTTTACAGTGAATAAGTTTTTATTAGTCTTCACTATCCAATAGATTAACAACTATTAGTTATATTTATAACTTAGAATCTTCATTGAAGGGGGAGCACGAATGCAGAGTTGATTAATCGTATTGATGTGCCATTTGTATGCAAGAGGGAAATACCTTTGTATTATGTGCCAATTTGAAAAAAGTTTTGCGAGTATTGTCTTCCTTTAACGGGTTCATTATTTTATTATGACGTAAAGGTTTCTAATATGATTTTGAATAATTACAAATTTTATCAATTCAATATATTTCGTTTTTGTTATTGATGTATCAAAAACATTGATGTAGAAATAATTTCATAAATTTGAAACGTTTAAAATTATTACATACCAATAAAAAGAAACAGTTCATCATTTTTGAAAAAGACTATAAAGGATAGACGAATTTTATTTATATCCTCTTCATGATAGATTGATTATAAAATTAACCAGAGTTATCTAATATTAATCACATAGAGGGACTAGCAAACAATTTTTAGTTGTAGCTTATTTCACGTTAAAACAATTTTCCACTATAAACGAATGTTACTTTATACAAATATAAGGATTTTGTTAGCTAAATCTACAAATTTTATTAGATATTATGATTTTATTACAATAGATTAATATGCTTAAGAATGGAGGGCTAGCAGAAAAAGTAAGTCTACCTGTGCGTAATGTGAGTATTCTTTAAAGTTTTGAAATCTTTTAAATGCATTAATTTGATGTTTAGCTGAATACTAAGGACATCAGAAGTTATTTTTCATAAAAAAAGTAGTTAAACCGCCGATACATCATTTTCAATTCATCACACTTTACATTGGCGAAAGCAAATATTGTCCGGTATAGAACCAGCCAAAGATTGACATAGGAAAGTAATTTGTTTAAAAAATGACAAATAACAGAATCAAACCGGTAATTGGGAAATGGACTATTACGTGTATAAGAGTGTCAATACGGGAGGCTATCACAACAAAGTTTGTAAACTTTATCTTATTTTGAATTTCGTCTAGTTTCAAAACAGTATTTGTTGAAGACGACCTGCTAGAACAGGAATGTTTCTGAAAAAAATAAAGGCAACAGTAGTATACCGCTGTTCAAAACTCGTAAATCGATGGACAATTAACAAAGTCGGTTACCAACTAAAACTGAGGGAAATACATTAAATATAAGAGGAGAACAACGACACAACATTAAAATGTAACACAAACAGAAACGGATTAAGCATCAGACAAAATCCGATGAGAATAACACATATAACATCAAAACCAAATTCATGAATTAGGGATAGAAAAGTATATCTGGCTGTCGAGCAAAACAAATACATTTATACTTAGTACAGACTACATAGCAATATAGAGCTATTCTCCTTAAGCTTTGCAATAATAATATAAAAATATTTTGCAAAAGAAGACACAAAAAAAGAAAAAAAGAAAAAAACAACACAAGTATAACTGTTATCTTAATATCCT
This sequence comes from Mytilus trossulus, assembly GCF_036588685.1. Taxonomy (NCBI): domain Eukaryota; kingdom Metazoa; phylum Mollusca; class Bivalvia; order Mytilida; family Mytilidae; genus Mytilus; species Mytilus trossulus. Next base: position 291,211 of record NW_026963335.1, read on the forward strand.
TTACGGAGTGAATTTGTGTTAATCGACCAAGGGACAAGTAATATTTCACAAAATTTAACACGGAAATCTAAAAATTGTTAAGTATGAACTGTTCATCAACAAAGTAGTAGGTCCAGTAAGACACCTTTTTGGCCCCAAAATAAAGCAGTTTTAAAAAGTTATTAAAATGTAAACTTTTAGTTATTTATTGGAGAGTAAAATGCTTCTGCTACATAAATATTGGCTGTTTTTGACATAACAATGCACATATATCGGGTAGTAGCACCATAAAGTCATGCTAATTTACTGAAATCGTCACAATTCTTGCATTTTGGTTAAATTTTAGACGGTTTTCATGTAAAACGGAAGTGGCCGCATTCGTGTTCATCCTTAATATTGAAATGTGGGTTGTATTTTATGATAATACATAACATATATAAAGGTTGAGGATGAACACGGATGCGGCCACTTTCATTTTTGACGAATACCATCTTAAAAATGACATTTTTCGGCATATTTGGTAGATTTTTCATATTTGAGCTTGAATCGGATCGTTTTTAATGACTAAATCATTTAAAATCGTTGACACAGGCTAATTGATTCGAATGAAATAGACACTTAAGTGTTTAAAAAGTTGTCAAAATCTTTCGTCAGATGAACCTGAAATTTGAGGCCAAAATTTATCCTTACCGGACCTACTCCTTTCACCTGGAATGCAGTTTTGGTTCACATAGAGCATTCCTAGCTGTTGGTATTACGTGCATAAGATACAGTTTTGATCCCGTATTTACAAGTTGATGAAAATGTGCATATAGGCTATGTTTTACCCAGGGATGGGGTAATCGTAATCTGTAATCGTAATCGATTGTATTTGATTACATTTTTTCAAGCAATCGACAATAATCTGTAATTGACCATTTTTTTGATAACATGTAATCGTAATTTAATATGTTACTGGAAAAAAATTGATGTAATCATTGATTACTTTAGATTACATTTCGATAACTTCGGTAAAATAATTTGATAAAATAAAACCTATAATTTAAATGAAAATAGATAACTGCTTGTATTCATCAGTGTATAGTACTGCTAAATTATAATGTATTGATATTACGTAATAGTTTATCATATACCTTATTTAGGTCTACACTAAGATTAATCAGATCTCCTTACAAATCTAACTATCTTTTCAACTTTTGAAATAAATGAATTTCAATGTGTATCAATACTTCTAGACATTTTATATACTACACACAAATGCAAAAAAAAAATGAAAATAGATTTAAAATTACATGTAGTCCTTAGTTAAGTTATGTACTACATTGAAGTAGTTAGCATAATTGTAATAAAATTCCTTAAAGCTTAATTTTCAATAAGAGTTACAATTTATCTTAGAATATATAACCATTGATTCGTGATAATGGTATGACATCTAAATAAGGAAGTAATACAATATTATTTTATTTGCATTGGAATTTGATTTTAATTATGTCTAATAACTAATAAGTGAGAAATTTATTATATAGTATATGCCCTAAGGTTATAAATTGTTCTCCATTGACAGTTTTTGAGGTAATTAGTGGGATTATCCATACAAAGGGATAAATTCATTCATGTATTTATAAATTATAAACTTCAATTTTTTAAAATTACATCAATTTTTTATTTTTATTTTTGATAATGATTATTTTACAGGAAACCTTTAACAATGCAAATAATTTTCTTGAAATACATACGGTAAAAATAAGTTAATATCACACTTAAGTCAGTATGACAGCAAAACTTTGCAAAGTATTGAGAAAATGACCTGCAATATAAAGAAGCATTTGATGCAATGGTCGATGTCATTTCAAGCATATGCATGATCACAGGTTCATCATCACTCATTAAAAAATGTTATATATATTTTAAACCTCTGCGAGAGCCTGCTTCTAGAAAACAAGTTTCAACATATCATTTCGAAACAATACTTTAAATCTGTTTTAAAAAAAAAAATTGAGAATGGAAATGGGGAATGTGTCAAAGAGACAACAACCCGACCAAATAAAAAAACAACAGCAGAAGGTCACCAACAGGTCTTAAATGTAGCGAGAAATTCCCGCACCCGGAGGCGTCCTTCAGTTGGCCCCTTAACAAATATATACTAGTTCAGTGATAATGAACGCCATACTAATTTCCAAATTGTACACAAGTAACTAAAATTAAAATAATACAAAACTAACAAAGGCCAGAGGCTCCTGACTTGGGACAGGAGCAAAAATGCGGCGGGGTTAAACATGTTTGTGAGATCTCAAACTTCCCCTATACCTCTAACCAATGTAGAAAAGTAAACGCATAACAATACGCACATTAAAATTCAGTTCAAGAGAAGTCTGAGTCTGATGTCAGAAGATGTAACCAAAGAAAATAAACAAAATGACAATAATACATAAATAACAACAGACTACTAGCAGTTAACTGACATGCCAGCTCCAGACTTCAATTTAACTGACTGAAAGATTATGATTTCATCATATGAACATCAGGCACATTCCTTCCCGTTAGGGGTTTAGTATCATACCATCATAACATATATGAGAGGAACATAACCCGTGTCATGCCAACAACTGTTTTTAAAATAAATGTGTTTAGTTCCGACGCAAAGACCTTATCAGTGACTCAATATTAACGCCAAACTATGCAATCTTTAATGACTTGACAACAGTATCGTAATTATATCCCTTCCTAATAAGTCTATTCAAAGGTTTTGTAAGTTTCTGAGGTGAATACTGACACCTTTTAGGCTTTATAAAGAATATTTCCATAAAAAATTGGATGTGAAATACCTGAACGTATAAGAAGTCTACATGTTGAGCTATATTTACGAATGATGTCTTTATACCGATGATAAAATTTAGTAAATGTTTTGACTAGTTTGTGATATCGAAAACCCTGGTGTAATAATTTTTCAGTAATACATAAATTTCTCTCGTTAAAATCTAAATCATTGTTATATACACGAGCGAATCGTACAAGTTGAGATATATAAACACCGTAAGATGGTGACAAGGGAACGTCATCATCTAAAAACGGATAATTAACGATAGGAAATGAAAAATCATCCCTTTTATTATAAAATTTAGTATTCAGCTTTCCGTTAGTGATATAGATATCAAGATCGAGGAATGGGCATTTTTAAATACATGTTCTAAATGTGCATTCTAAATAAGTTGAGCAGCATGATTGTGTTAAACATTTCTTCATCATTTTATAGCGTGTAATTGACAGTAATCGAACAATAATGTAATAACATTTGATAAAGTAATCGATTGTAATCGATTAAATACAAAAATAAGTGTAATCGATTATTAATCAATCGATTGCACAAAAAACCTTCATGTAATCGATTACTTTTGTCAGAAATCGTTCCCATCTCTGGTTTTACCTGATTAAATCAAATATGTCATAAAAAATATACCTTCATGTGCTAACTTTTGAGTTAAATGAGGACGAAATGTGTATATTTGTTCAAAATTCGGATTTGTTGCCGCATTTTTCCTTTTGAAAGAAAGACATAACTTTTTTTGTTTTAAAAGATAAACATAAATTGTTTTTTGTTAAATAATTTGTAATTTCTGTGTTTGATAGGTTTTCTAAAAAAATGCATTTTTTTTTCGTAAATAACTCATGTTTATCAAATGCTCATGAATTGAGAAAAAACCGTCATTTTTTGCTATATATTTATCAGAATTAAAAAAATGCACTATTTACAGTTTTGAAAAATCAGGTCCATATAATCTCCCTGCAAAATGAAACAAAATGTCGTTTAAAAAAAAATTGGGGTCCATGGACTGGTTTTCAAATTAAATCAGTTTAAATGATAAAAATCAGTCGAAAAATGCATCTTTTTCCCATATGTCACTGTTGGACGTCGCAAAAATAATATTTCACTCTAGCAACGTCATTACCTCCCCTATAACTGTATCGTTTGCCCTTGAGAATGCAAAATTCACCAATAAGTCACATTGGATTACATCATATAACGTTGAATGAAAGATTAAATCGTTAAACAAAAAAGATAATTAGTTCAGTGATAATGGACATAATATTTAACTCCGAAATATATACAAGAAACTAATCATACAAAACTAACAAAGGCCAGAAGCTCCTGACTCGACACAGGCGTAAACATGCGGCGGGTTTATTATGTTTTTTGAGATCTCAACCCACCCCTGAACCTCTAACAAATGTAGAAAAACAAACACACAACAATACGCACATTAAAACGCAGTTTTAAGAAATGTAAATCCGATGTCAGAATAGGTAACAAATGAAACTCAACAAAATAATAGGAATACATAAATTAACAAAGGACTGCTAGTATTTATTGACATGCCTGCTCTATAATTAAATCAAACCGATTGAAAGATAATGTGTTCATCATGCACACTCTCTCAAGGTGGGGGTTAAGTATCATAACATCATAAAAGAGTCCTTTTATTTCAATCCAAATTTATCAATTTCTGACAATTATTTCGATGTATCCTTTTCATTTTTATTGTATTTTGGCAACTTGATTGGATGGAGTTCTACTTGCTTCACCCGTTTACATTCTCATTTTAGTCCTAGCGTGTATTACTTAAAACGTGAACATTTCTTGTTTACCAGAAACTTAAGTTTTGAAGTTTAATTTCTATAATAATTCTTGTTTATGAATTCACTTTTTAAGTTAAGATTTGGCTTTAGGTTGCAGTTTAGTAATTGACTGCTTCATAGGCTTACATGCAAAACAGCTGATCTTTGAAAAAAAAAAAAAAAAATGTTACATGGAAAAACATTTTCATGTTCATATTATGTATGTACTAATGTGAAATTGTGATTTAATCGACAAAAAGGTAGGTCATGCCACGAAGAATAAAAAGTTACGTAACCCTGAGGTCAAAACATTTTTTGTACTTTTTGTTTGCTGTTTTCACTAGGCCCCATCACTTCCAGTAAACATGATATCCTTCCACTGTCCTGGATTGATATCCCCCAAAAGAGGCATTTTTTTAAAGTCTATATATATGTTTCAATTCAGCATAAACCCATAATCAAACAGAAAAAAATGAGTTCAGAAAAAAACCTCAGAAAAAAATGCACTATTTTGTTTCCCTCCATGTTTTGACATGCACCGTAATACAAGACTGGTTTTTGATATTTTTTTGATATATAATTCATATAAATATGATAGAAACAAAATGTGTCTGAATGAGGTTTAAGACTACAAAATAAAAGGAAATAGCCATAAACAGAGAAGCATAACATAAATAATTAAAAACAATAAAGAAAACGAGACATCATGCAGACCCTTGTACTAAAAGTCAATGAACAGTAAATCACCTATGTCGCAGATGTTAGTTATATATATTTTACATATAACTTTGTCTTGTTGACTTATAAACTTCAAAACCACAAAGTAATGTTTTTATCTCGTTTGTGTTCTGAAATATCTACTTGAATTCTTTCAAAACATATGCCCTTATTTGAAGAAAGCACATACCAACAGCAAAAAAAACGTATATATAGCTGTCTAAAAATCATCACATCTCCAATTTTTGATACATGCATTTTTCTAAAAAAATTTAACTTAGTAGCTGGTGCAAACATTTAGTAAGTTGAGTGAGTCAAAGTTTTATGCAAAGATAAAAAGAAATCTGTGACAGTCCTTTTACTGTAACTTGACCTTAATCAGATATACATTTACTGAAAGTGTGTGTCACCTTTGCGTCCGAGCTAACCTAGTGATGAATATCATTATATCATGTCATGTAGTAATTTTAAAGATGAGAAGATGCAAATACTAACCACAATATATGTACCGATTATCAGGTTATCTGCATGTTGATATCGTAAAATATCAGCTGCGAGACATAATATGAAGCTTTTTGTCGAGTGAGCGTAGCGAACGAGATCAAAAAGCCTTCATATAATGCCAAGCAGCTGATATTTTACAATATCATTATGCAGATAATCTGATAATCGATTTATCGGGCTATATTTGCTTGTTTCAGAAGTGTTTTCTTTGTTTCACCAGCAAACAGAAGATGACTTGATAAGTTCGGGTCAAAGTTATTAACGTCGGTTCAAACATTATGACGTCGCTGATATGTCCGGGTCAAAGTTATTAAGGCCGGGTCAACGTATTTGACGTCACAAAGACATGATATGGAATAATATTAAGAGCTGAACAGAGTGATATAGACCGGGGGACGACCGATAAGTTGTTGTATTCAAACAAGGCTGTTCAACCCAAAATATTATTGCGCTTGGGAATTTTGATAAATCTTCTTCTGTGAAAGTCTATCCTACAGGCTAACAAAGCTACATGTTTATTTCTGTTTTGTGTAAATATTTGTCATTTTAATTTGTATTTCACACAGGCTATATCTTATATATATATTATTGTGATATCTGCTCTGTAACTATGTTTTTAGTTTATGAGAATACAGATCGGAAGTTACTAAGGCCATGTAAAAACATTTTAAAATAAATTTGAATCACACCTTGTATTTTTTGCCTTTTCTGAATGCCTTTATTTATAAGTATATTCTGTGTATCTGAGCAATAGGTTATTTTACATTTCCTTTGCCAGTGATCCGTAATAAGATTGAACATAAAACAGAATGGTGATCGGGTTCATGATAAACAAATCAATAAAACAAGGTATGAAAGGTTGTACTTTTTTTCTAACAATGTTTTCGTTAAGAAGAAACATTTATCAATTTTCAATGTTATAATCCTTAAAAATTTGTGAACCTTTACAAATCATTTGTTTTCATTGTAAGAAAATTTGTCATCTTTAAGAAAATCATAGAACACATTTTACGCTATTCAGATTATCATACGAGTTTTTTAAGAATAAGAGTTAAGACTTGACAAGTTATCAATTCGTAATCAGAATAATGTCTTTAGGTAGTGAGATTCCTGTCCTGTTGACTCATATGTGCCATTTTGAATTATCACATGACGAATCATATTTAAAGTGTCGATCTAGTACAAAAAGGTATGAAAATATTATATTTTGACCCCAAAATCAATTTATTGGTTATTTCCACGTTCGTTTCCCTATGTCCTCCCTTTGTATTGCATTCTTCATAATCAATCAAGAACAACTCAAGTCACAGCCTAAATGCTATTTTACACAAACACATTGTTTTAGTAAAAATTGACATTGTACGTTTTTAAAAATATGATCTATTAAGTTATCAAATATCCTTTTTCTATATAACCAATCTGAAATAGTTATTTCATATCAAACAAGACCAACTGAAGTTACTATGTAGTAAGTATCTTTCGTAAAAATTTCTATTGAAGAAATAATGACCTAAAACTTTGACCTTTTGACCCTCAAATTATAACTTTTAATCATTCACCTCCTAAAAAACAATACAAGTTAATACTTCGAAACTAATTTGCTATTATTCTGTTGTATTGAAATTTGACTGATGACGGACCATGTGATAAGATAACAGATAGGCGGGAATAAATGATATTTTGATACAACCGATGTTTTTACAGAATGATAAAAGTTGATATAAAGATTACTTACAGATTTTGAAGTGCAGTTAATCCAGCAAAAGTTCCATTCTGTATGAATGATATAGAATTGTTATTCAGTGATCTGTAATAAATATAGGGTAATGAGATATGTAATGCATTAACGTGTTACAGCTGGAATTTAAGGTGTCAACATTTGTCAAAACAAAATTGGAAACACAATTAAGTGTGAATACTTATCAAAATAAAGGTGGAGACACAATAATGTGTTAATACTTATCAAAATAAAGGTGGAGACACAATAATGTGTTAATACTTATCAAAATAAAGGTGGAGACACAATAATGTGTTAATACTTATCAAAATTAAGGTGGAGACACAATAATGTGTTAATACTTATCAAAATAAAGGTGGAGACATAATATATAAAATATTATTGTTTAAATCAGTCAGTGAATCAGGGAAACATAGTAATAATTAAAACGCTGCTGCCTATATTTTATCTTGCAGGCATAAAAGAAGGATTTGTTGACTTCTCCTTACTTCATTTCAATACCCTATCAGTAAATAAAGACTTTTAACGATTCATCTTGGTACATGTATGTTATGAAGACTCGCAGGTACAAACATTTCAGAAAAAAAATAACATTTGTTTTTTTTCATTACAAATTTTATTTAGTTATAACCGTATGAAATTATCTCCCTTTGATGCAAAAATGCAATTTTTGGGCATTACATGTAAGAGGGGGGGGGAGGGGGAAGGGGGGGGGGGCTTTTTTTTTTTTTTCTGTGCAAACTTTTTTTTTCGACTTCGGCGAAGAACAATCTATTTTTTCACGACACGTCAAAAACAATTTGTTTCTTTCAATTTTAGCATAACATATAGTGGCATCTGAGGGTGAAACAAACATTTTTTTTTTCTCCGGGTCAAAAACAAATTATTGTTTTCCCCTAAAACTGGAAACAAACTTTTTTTCCAAAAAAAACCATAGCCCCCCCTCCCATCCCCCCCCAAAAAAAAATCAAATGGTTGCTGCCTAAAATAAACAATTTGCAGAGAACGGGGTCGATAATATGTAGGTTCGTTTCGTGTGTATTTTAGTCAAGACGCCATCTATTTAAATATCGAGTTGACCTCAGATGACCATATAAGCGATGTAAGCATCAACAAAGATATAAATAGATCAAGCCAACTCGTGCAATTGGATTCTTATAGGTCTGTTAAATTTTATTTTATAGATTAAAAATATTTGTTTCTCATCGTATTATCTGTATAACAATGATTTTTATGTG